>NW_020897689.1:7168316-7290634 GCF_003984885.1 Neopelma chrysocephalum | reverse complement strand
GCAAACAGCTTAAGTCAGGTTCATGTAGCCCCAGAAGTGCTTGGAAGCAGAAGATGACACGTGAAAGAGGACGGAGGGAAGAGGGTGCAAGCTTAGAAATATCTGTTGAAAGAATTAATTGAACATCCCATCCCAAACAAAGCAATTGCAGTTGAAAGCAGAGAATAGCAGCTGTAAAGACAGTAGCAGTCAAAGGTTCCTAGGCTTATGCAAATACTGCAAGACCTATTATTTAAAATAAAATTACAAGAAAAATCCATGTTCAGACAGGAATCCTCCCTTTTCAAAGAGACTATTAGGTAGACATTTGATTTGTTTTATAAGCATTTCTTATGTTTAATATGACAGCTCCACTATTAGTTCCTGGATGACCATGTTTATTAGTATGACTATCTCTAAGCAAGGGGCTTTCATGATTTTTAAGATCTTACTGCTGCACTATTTTCTGCTGCACAGTGGTTCTGACAATGCCACCTATACTTGTCAATAAAATAGAACAAGGCAAAATCATCACAGAAATGGCCAAACTCTCTTCCCTTCCATAAGCCTATTGGACTTAACATCGCAACCAGTCAAACTATGGTTGGGCAATATCTGTGACATAGCTACTTGGAGCAGAATAAAATCATTCCAGGGAGGATCCCAGTGTTAAGCAGTAAGGACACTAATTTACCACAGCTTGCACCCATGGCCTAATCCCATTCAGTTCACTAGCATAGGCACATTTGGATGTCCTCCGAACAATGCTCGTCCCCCTACCAATGTCCCACTATGTAGCAAGGACAGTCATCAGTAACCTGTGCCATTGTGAAGTCCTGACTCTCTGGGCATGCAGGAATGCCCAGGCATGGGAAACAAACAGGTAAAAGAAAAGGTTTCTCTGTTTTTGACAGTATTCAGTTGCCTAAAAATCATCCTGTCTGATAGGATGGATATATAGCCATTGATTTAAAACTAGACAAGTGTGTAAGTGTTTTTTTAAATGGACACACTGAACATTTTGTTAAATTCTTTGTAGCTTAGTTCTTGAACTTATGGAAGGTTCATTAGATCAGGATATTGGATTATTTTGTTTTATACTTTCAAAAACTACCATGGGAGGATTCATGTCCATCTAGAAAATTTTTCAAAACAGATGAGCATCGAGAGTAGTGGCTTCTGCAGTTAATGGAAAAATTGTAACAAATAGTTCAGTAATCATAAAAGATTCTATCACTTCAATATAGCGCAGGAAAATTGTGAAGAAAGAGTTGTACAATTGACAAATAATTTTATCTTCTATAGAATTCTTATTTTTGTACTTCTTAAAAGATGAAATGGGAGAAAAAACAGTTCTTATTCTAGAAACCAATGTCAGTTTGTATAAAGTCTGAGCAATGTTGATTTATATAATTTTTAGTCTTGATGATAGGGAAAAAAACATTTAGGAGGTTTTTTGTGTTTGGTTTATTTTTGTTTGTTCACCTGCTTCAAGAAATGGCTGAGTTTAAAACCACATCAAACAGGCAAGCACTTAAGGATGCATGTGGGAATTAGGCACAGATTTCTCTCTATTGTTAATAGAAACTGTGCATCTAACACTTGCTCACTGTAGCAGAAATAGACCTGAGCCTTAATCTAAAGTGCATTGTGAGGAATTACTTTATTTTTTTCCATTGGAGACTACTGTAAATGATGTAGCTGTAGTGCACAAAGTAAATCTAAAGGCAAGTGAAGTAAACTGAAAGACCACCATTGGATCAGGGTCCATTGGACCAGGGTCCATAGACAGAAACAGATGCTCCTTAACCTTTCATCGTATTAATAATTTAACACCACTGATCACTCATAAAGGACTGAAATGTATTAGTTTTTCCTTTGAGATTACTTTTATCCTTTTCCTCTCCTACCTTAAATTCTGTTTTATGTAACCTTTCACTAAAGAATTTACACAGAATCAGCAGAACTATTGTGTATAAATGGAAATTACTCCTTATTTAGGTCTTTTGTAAACTTTTGTACTGATTGTGTGGGACCTCAGTCTCTGCAGTGTCTTAGACTGTCCCTGTGGTTTCCTGGTCACCAAAAAGTAAGTAGTGATTCCCAATTCCAACTTCCTACAGGTTCTCAGCCTCCTTCTTAAGCCTTCATTTTGTCCATAGTTTAAAATATACTTTGAAAGAAGTCAACAGCCTTTTAAATATTTGTTGTGCTCTCCAATTCAAATAGAAAATCCATATCCACAATAAAATAGGTAATAATAAAAATTATTTTATGAGCATATTAACCAAGGAGGTGAACTGCCTCTCCTTTAATTGCCTGAGTTAGCCTCGGTAAACAGTTATCCCTACAGCCACTCATTTGCTCTCCCTCAGTTGCATGAGGGAGAGAATTGGAAGGGTACAAGCAGAAATGTTGTGGATTGAGATAAAGAAAGTTTAATAGGTGAAGCAAACCTGTGCATGCAAGCAAAGCAAAACCATGAATTCATTCATTACTTACCATAGGCAGGCAGATACTCAGTCATTTCCTGAAAGCAAGGATTCATCATGTGTAATGGTTATTTGGGAAGGCACAGGCCAGAACTCTCAATATCCCCCTTTTCCTCCAGGTATTATTTCTGAATATTATGGGATCCGATATGATATGGAATATCCATTTGGTCAGTTAGGGTCAGCTGTCCCAACTGTGATCCCCAACTCCTTGTGCACCCCCAGCCTACATGCTGTCAGGGCAGCATGAGAAACAGAGAAGTACTGCTCAGGATTAGCTAAAACAACCCTGTATTATCAACACTGCTTTGGTCACCAAACTAAAACAGCACCACAATGGCTGCCACAAAGAAAACTAATTCCATCCCGTTCAAAACCTGTACAAAATCTCACTTTCCCATTCTTATCCTGATTTCACATATTCAGCTCATGGATTACAAAGAGGGTAATATTTTTATTTTATTTTATTTTATTTTATTATTTTTAGAAGAAGAATTAACTCAGAGAAAGTTAGAAATGCCATAGTTTCAGGTAACGTACCACAGTTTCTACCAGGAATGCAAACATACAATGCAGGAAGTCACTAGAGTGAGATAAAGTAAATATAGTACATTATAAAATAAAACCTGTGGGTCAAGGCAGGATGCTGAGGAGAGAGCAGGCAATAGGGAATAAAATGAATCAGTGACTTAGCAGTGAATGATAAAAGTCTGGAAGGATAAAAGGAAAAGAAAAAAAGGATATGTTAGCATAATAAAAAATGTGAAATTAGAAAAAAATGAAATTTAGGAGAAAAAATGCCTTTCAGGCTTCAAGGTTGAAGAAAATTTCTTGAGTAATATGAAAAAATGTCTTGTGGAGATTCAGAGAGTATGAAAGTTCATCTCAGGAAGTTTTGGTGATATAGATCAGAAAACAAGGCATTTTCCTGGAATTACCTGATGCAGATTTTCTAGGAAGAAGTCTATTAAGGGACAAATGAGTAGATTAAAACTATCTAAATCCTTGCTGAGTTCCCATACAAAATGTGACTAATTATGCAGACCAATATATCAACTTATCCTGAACTTCTGCTGTCATGAACTAAGGTTTTTTTATGTGAATGGATAAAGCATTTTTTCCTTTACAATTTAAATTACAATGGTTTCAGAAACCTAATGAAAGCAAATTACACTATTCTGGTGAATGCACAAAGTGATGACACAGAATATTGCAAAAGAATGACCAAGCATCATGGAAACAATAAAGTTTGCTTGTAGACATGAAATTTGACACACTGATCATTCAGAAACCAAAATGAGGTTAAAAAGATCTTATTCTTCTCTCACACTTATTTAGTATTCCTTTGATGTAAGTGGAATTTATTCCAGCGTAAACTGTTGTCAGAGGAAACTTAAATCTAAAGAATATGCACTGTATTATCTTGTAACTTTGATTGCACTATCATGGAGAATAATTTTATAAACATGTTTTTATGGGCTTTAAAGTTTATGAAGACTTTGTAAGCATATTGTTTGGAAAAAAAAAAGTATAGCTCTTGCATTCCTATGCATCCTCTGGTTATATAAACTGTGCAAAATCTGAAGTGATTAAAACTCATAAAATAATAATTAATTTCCGTGAACAAAATGTATAAATCATAGCTTAGTTTTTATTTATCAAACATCACGTGTTACTCTCAACTACATTGGAAAAATGTTTTCAAATTGTTTTTTCATTGAATTAATTATTTTAATTGCAATTAAAGCTGATAAAATATTAGTGGAAGCAGTTCAACATGTTGGACAAGGCGCAACACTTAGAGTCATCTTGATGAGGATAGCATGCTATTCTTTCGCGTATATAAAGTTTGGTTAGTAGCTCTTATGTTTTGCAATTGACTGTTTACAATTCAGAACTGCTCAATACTTACTTAGAATGACCAAATTTTTCAGTTAATTTATACTTATTCATCTCTTTTTGCTGACTCCCACCATTCTAACTCAACATTAAACCTGAAAGTGTTAAATTAATTAATTTTGGTGTATGATAACTACTTATGCATCCATAGAGTTTTAAAACATTAGCAAAATACCAACTATATACTTAGGCTTGCCAGCAGCAGCTGAGTATCTACTTTAAAGAGTCATGTACAAAATGTAGATTGGTGGGAACAATGACTCCTTAAATTCAGAATGAAATATGCAATAGATAGCAGTCAATACAGAAGGCAAAATAACAAAACTGCCTGCAAATGAAACAGCTGCTAGCTGTAGTTCAATAACTGAACTAATGGAGGGTAATTTGCCACATCCTCAGTTATTGTCTATCTATAATATGCTAATTGTTATGCTTAGACTATTTAGACCAAGTTTATAATTTATTTGAAACATGTCTGTAAATAACTGCACTGAGTAGGTAGGCTGGCATCAATCAAAACAGAAATAAGTTCCACATGAATGACAAAAAAGGATACAAAAGAAGCTTGTGATCCTTAAAATCTTTTTGCTGAATAAAATATTGTTCCATCTCTTTCAGTTACTAGAATTAATTTGTTGTCCTTTGTTCTGCTCACTTAAGATACTTTAGATTATCGGTCTTGCACATGAAGCTTTTGCTTTACCAAATAAACTGTCTTTATCTCAACCTAAAAGTTCTCCCACTTTTATTCTTCTGATTCTCTCCACCATCTCACCAGAGGGACTGAACAAGTGGCTGGCTGGGGCTTAGTTGTCTGTTGGGGTTAAACAATGACAGTCCTTTTTGGCAGGGGCTCAAAGCGTTTGGTATAATGACAGAGTCAGTGCAAATTCTTAGTGTTTATTAAAGTTCATAAGTGTAATATGCTGTTTCTGTAAATTTTTTGGACTGAATCAGGGAAGATTCTGTGCAAAAACTACATGGCGGGGTAGAAAAGATGGTTTAGGATTATTAAAGCTTTCTTTACACTGTTAAATTCCATGTCCTATGCTGAAAATTTGCATTCTGCCCTTGAATTTCGTGTTTGTGAGAAAGAATTCACTATGTATCTTTGTACATTCTTAATCATGAAGTGAATTCTTCAAATACTGTATTTTCTGGAAAACAGTCTGATTCTAATTATCTTTCCATGAGAACAAAATTTAGCCTCTGTAATATTCTGTATGGGAAAGGCATGTATTGGCTCCCATTTGCATATCATTATAGGATGCAATGCCATAAATGATAGAGTAAAACAAGTATATCCAAGTCTCATATAGATAGTAAATCTTAAAGAGAAGAAAAAATGTACACGAAAGGTTAAACTAAATTGTTACTACCAGAGACATGTTAAATGTGCATTCATAACTTAGTGAAGCACTTGTCACTATTCTATCCTGGGTACCAGGAGTATAACTATTGTTACATTGACCTGTGGAAATAATCTATGAAAGTTTTTGTCTTATCTACTTTGATCTAATTTTCTCAAGAGGCTTTTTTTTTTTCTGATTTTACTAGAATGAGCACCATGAAAAAAAAATGTCTCCTTGTCCTGGTCTCAGCCAAGGACAGGGTTAATTTTTCACAATAACCATGAGGAAGTGGAGCCCCAAGACCTGTCTAAGTTGTTATTCTATACCACCTCACATCATTGCTAGGGAGTGGAAGTAAGGGATTCTCACTTCCAGGAGAAAGGAGCGTGGCTTGCTGTCGGGGTAAAAGGGTGTGGATGGAGGGTCCAGACACTGTTTCATTCATTGTCTTGGGGTTGCACCGCGTCAGGTTGGTCAGTGGGCAATTTGCAAGTAGAACACCCTCTCTTTTGTACATGTTTGTTATTAATATTGTTGCTGTTGCTCTTTGCTTTCTTATCTCTGCTGTTTCCACTAAGTTGTTCTAATATCAGCCTGTAATCTCTGCCTTGTGTCTCTCTCATCAGAGGGGTGAAGCGAGGGGAGCAGAAGTGCTGTTCCTAAACCACAACATTCCTTCACATATCTTCTAGGCTTGTGCTTGCCCTTTGTCTTGATTTCTTTAACCTTGATGTGAACCTTTGTTATGGCCGCAGCTCCAGGATCTGAAAATCCTCCGCAGTGCAGCTGTCCTCTCTAAGAGGTTCTGCTCTCTCTCTGGACTGACACTCCCAACCTGACAACTGTCCTGTCAGAGAGCCCTCCTTCAGCCGAGGCTTCCCCAGGGTAGTGCTCCTGGAAGTGTTTCAGCTCTTATATTATACACGGCAATGCACAGCAACTAATTTTGTTGCTGTCCAGTAAGCATCAGGAGCCTACCTTTATTTTCAAGATATTGTCCCTGTTGTGTCCCTTACACCAGCCATGTCTGTCTCTTCTATGTCATTGTCTCTGGGGCCAGAACGCTCACTACAGCTGCAAGCATCTGAGATAATCTTCAGTATTTATACTTCTCTACACACTATATGGTTTAAGTGTCGGCTGAGAACATATCCTTTCTTCCTTACCTTAGTTCCTCTTTGTCATTGGTGTTTATTTCTTGCTTGACTCGCTGCACTTTTAATTAAACCTATAAAACACTCATACAGTTTCTTTAAATACTCTATACAAAACTGTTATATTTACGCATTAGTAATTTACATTGCACAGATTTTATAAGTCTATTCTTTTACCATTCATGAGAATACCTACTGTTTAGTTAATAACTACCATATTATAAAATACATATGCTATCTATAAGCTACAGAAGTCTTAAAAACCACACAACCACACACTAATTTAGTGTATAAAACTCTGATTTTTTTTAAGAGTGATTTCATAGAACATGTGTAATAACAAAACCACATGCTTTTTCAATTTGCCAGTTATTGTTGTTTATTTGTTGTTTTCAAACTCTGAAAGCTGTATTTGATATTGAAAGAAAATGTATGTTTTAGTGACAAGAGGAAACTGATGGCTTTTTTTTTCCTTTTTGTTGTCTTCTTATGGAAAACTAGCAGGAAATACATCTCAGTAAACAATGTAGGTGTCACTGCACGTAAAGTCAATTCCTTGCTAGGTGTAGAGAATGACCAGTTTTAAGCACAATCAGATGTTTCTATCTGACCATCTGGCCTTTATTTTTTTTATCCAAAATCCTATGCTCTCTCTTTTACACAGGGAGGAGAAAGGTGGTAATGATGAATTTTGTTGTTGTTGTTGATTGTGATAGTAAATCATAATTTTGCTATTACTTTGTAGCAACAAAGAGGAAGCATCAAAATGAGACTTTGCAGTTAAAGAAGGTTTAAGTGAGGTATGAAAAAATGATTTCTCCATTCAGCAAATCAGCACTTTCAAGAGTTCTGATCTGAAATGTCATAAGCTTGTCTCGTCTCTATTCTGCACAAAACCTATCCCTGAAAGCCTATGTGCATCTGACCTATAGGGAGAGCATGACCAAGTCTTCAGTTATACATAAACCTTGCATACATGGTCTGCACAGGAGTAGGTTTTATTCTGCATTGAACAGCTTTCATTGTCTCTATATTTTAATCCATTCAGTCACCACTCTCTTTATCTTGATTAAGCTTGACAAGTTGGAAATATTATGGCCAAGAAAGAAAGATTTTAGTAACACAAACCTACTTGATTTGACTTAAAAACTCCAGGATACTTTATTGTACTTAGATTTTCAGTGATTCTGCAAAGCAATTAATAGTTGTAATTTGAGCTTAAGTTCTCATAAAAAAGTGATGTCAATATCAACATGTCCTTGCAATTATTTTTGTGAAATTCAAAAATTTCAAGAACTTACACGTTTCCTCATTCTTTACGCTACAGACTAAGCAAATGAAGGTCTATTTTTTTAATCATAGCAATGAATAGGATTGAATACTGCCTACTGAGACCAGATTCAATCCATCCATAATACCTTTTCAGACTTTAATCACATACAAATCCATTGACAAATGGAGTTAATATATTATAACCTAAATTTTATGTTGTGAGATTCAAATATTTCTGCCTCCCCTTTACAAGCTGAAATCAAATGAGCTTTGTGCTGGAGGAACATTTGCGGCAGCAAGTGTCAGGGGAGCAAAGCTACAGGTTCTCCTGTGGCCCAGGGATTGAAATTAGCCAAGTAGGTACTTTCCATCTTTTTGGACATGAAGATCAGCAGCCTAACATAAAAATTCCTGTAGTCAGAAAACACTCAAAAGTCTTGTTTTCTGCGTTTACTGCAGTACATCAGGGTTTCACTATTTCCATGAGTTATATTGCACACTTTGTGCTTAATTTTCCTTAATTCACTGTGAGACACAAAATATTAACACTGTCAGCTGGAAGACTCAGACTGAAAGTAAGGTTGGTTGCTACAGTAGGAAAGCCAATTTGTGTTCTTCATTATATCGTTGCATATCAAGACTAACTATTGACTTCAGTGGGGAAAGAGGTTGACAGACTTATTTCTAGTTCTACGTAATGATCCATGCACCTCTAATGATACAACAGCACAGTTAATTGTTTAACTCTGACTAAGGGGATGATAGCTGAGAATAGCAATGGTGACTTTCAAGGTTAGAGGTACAGATGAATTTTATGCACATTTCGAATGGGTGAACCTAGATAATTAAAATGGCTAAAAATGTCGGTTCGCTTTTTTTTTTGTCTCAAGTGTTGCCTGTCTTAAACCGGATTTAATCAATGAGAGGTTAGTTTAGGATCATTCCTTGGCACAAGCCACCAACTCTTCTTCCTCTATATATTCTTGTCTGGACAGAAAGAGAATAATCTCTAAATTAAGCCAGGCTTTTATTTATCTGTCATTATTGTTGTATTTAGGTGCATCATACGCATTATAGAAGACTTCTCTGAAATGAAGTATTTTATAGATCAGAAGGACTGAAATGCCAAAGAAACTAGAGTCAGAACTATCCTTTTCAAAGGCCCAACATCAACCATCAGATATCTGATTCTTTCAAAGTACTTGTTTTTTTCGGCTAGATGTTCATCTGCGCATTTAAGTCTGCTGAAATCAGGAGGTTCAGTTTATGCATGAAATGAAATACATATTCCTAAATCAAGTGCCCAAAGAAAAAACAATACATTATTAGCTTTAAAAACACTGATTTATCTGCCAGCTGTCACCCGAGAACCTGATGGCACAGCAAGCTGTAAAGTTTTTTGTTTCCCAACAACCCAGTTTCTTGGGGTTATGTTGACCTAAACTAGGTAGGATGATAAATTCAGTAGTTTCATTCCCCAACTTTTCCAGATGCATCTTCCATTTCCCACAGGATATTTAAAAAAAGATCCTGGACAAACCAAATTTCTATATAAATTAAAATATATTAACGTAACCTTTGAATTGGGCAGCAGTTCTTCGAGAAAAATAATGTATGGTTATAAAAACAAAGACAGTATCATAATGCTGTATCATATTGATATGGGCAGCACTAATTACATAATATTCTAACATACTGAGTCATGTAACCTAAACTAATATCTATATATACATATCTTACAGTTTATCATGAACTGGAGGCTCATACAGTCACCCATCAGACTTTCACACTTGAATCAGAAGACTAGAAATTACCTTCTCTGCCTCAGAATAGGAGGATACATATTGTTTTCCACTGTGTTTTGCTAATATTTGTTGACTTTTTTTCACATCTTAGCTTCTCACTTGATGTGATTTTCATCCTTACTTGTCCCTAATTCCTTAACTCTAGTTGTTGTAAAGTAATTTAGTTCTCCTTCAATGAGGCATGACTACTTCAAATTACTTTGCTTTCTCTTCACATTAATATTATCAACATTGACATTTGAGTCTTAGATTTCTACCAATAATACTCACCCTGAATTTGAAGGTGAAACTGCAACTATAAAAGCAATGAAGAAGAGTACTGGGACTTACCATTGACAATGCACATTCAGTAAAGTATCCTTTAAGAGTCGTTTCCTTTCTTTTCCACCAGCACACGAGAACCCGGTTCAGAAGTACCTCTTTAGCAAGACACAAGCTACCCGTACTTCCTAGGGAGGGACACAGAGTTCTGTGCCCCCATGCATCAGAGGTTTTGTAAATCACATCTGAAACAAAACACAAAAAAGTCAGTGAAAAGGTTCAGTCTTACTTAAGATATCTTCTAGCCAAGCCTTCACAGAACATGTTGTTATATAACCATTTTTCCTTCTTAAATCCACTTATTCCCTGATCACCTTTAAGGTGATGTACCATTAGTTTTGCCTGGGTGTTTACTGGCCCTCACTTGCCAGTAGTGACCAAGCACAGAACTAAATCAATCTTTGTCAGGCCTGTAATTGAGCACTTCCCTAATTTATGAGACAGCTTTTCCATTAACAACAAAATCCCGAGAATTAAATAAAAACAGACCTTCGCAAGTGCTGCTGCATTGGTGAACAAAATAAAAACATTGATAAATGTACACCCCTTTTCCCAGGCTGACTTTGAAAAATTCTGTGTCACATACCCAGGTCATATTCTGACAACAATTAGGAACACTAAAACAAATAGTTGGCAATTCTTTGTTATGACAGGCTATGCAAAGTTGGATTTTTTTTGCCAAATAATACAGTAGTCTGTGACTATGAATTATGTTATTACAGTGTGTCTGCTAGTTCATATGTATCTGTACTGTTATGCCCCCTTCACAGCATGACAACTTCTTTGTTTCAAGTCTCATTCAGCTGAAACTTGATGAAATTTTACACAGTGGGATGAAAATATTTCCGTAAGTTTTGTTGGAATTGTTTCCATTGTTGAACTAAACCACTTACTCAAAACTCAGTCTGAACATTTTTTCTCTGGTCTTTCTAATGAAGCTTTGAATGTCTCATCAATTAAGACACTTAAACTAGATCAGGTAAATCACTAAAAAATGCATGAACCATGACAGGGAGATGGATTGATTATCTAAAAGGTATTTTCTGCATCCAAGGGCTGCATCCTTGAAACTTATACGTGAATAACTCATTGGTGACAATTGTACTGTTTTCATCAAACTTTAATCATGAGATAGATTTTGTGAAGTTAAAAAATCATATTTAGTTGTTTCATTGAATTTCATTGAATTTTCTACAATTCTTTTCTTCCACTTTCTGAATGTGTTTGGATTTAGAAAATTCATTTTATTACAGAACCTGTTGACACAACACTTTCAACATCTCCTTGAAGTGAAAATGATGTTTTGAAGGTGATTACTTTAAAGAACTACAAATATTGAATATTTGAGATTTGTTATATTTGATAATGCTGGATAATTTTTTTTCATGTATGCAAATAGATACACATATACTATCTAGCATATTGAGAGATTAAGAGTTTCTGTGGACTATGTAAAAGTTTTGGGTAAATCAGAATTAAGGCTGACAGTCTCTCATTCAGATTGAACCTACTTTTTGAAGCTCCATAGGAATTGGGGGAAAAAAAAGGAATCATACATGTTGCAGAAGCAAGAAAAATATGATTTTGGTGTTATATACCATGGGGTTTTTGTCCAGTTGATAACAGATTTAAATTTGAAATGCTTAAACCCTTACCATTACAGAGTTTAAGTATGGTAGGGTTGTGCTTTCAACAGTTCAATATTTAAAAAATATGTCAAGCATTTGTTATAGATAGATGTGCATAAACACAAAGACAATAGAACATGAATGTGTGCTGGTGGAGCAGGGAAAAGGGATAGAAAAACCTCTAAGTTCTCAATCTAAAACACAGATGGAAGCAAAAGAGTTTATATCAGCATTTGATGCTCCAGAGACAGCACTATAACATTCTAGTGGATATCCATCCATTTGAAGTACTATTTACAAACACAGAAAAAAACTCTGGACTCAGATTGGTGGTTGTATGTAAGTAGCATCAAGTGGTCTAAAGTCAAACATAAAACATAAGTTCTAACTTGTAAAATTTTGAAGTAATGGAAGGAGAATCATAATTGGAACTGGAAATATAAAGTGGGACTGTTACTTAGAGGGTTAAAAAAAAAAAAAATCCAGAACACATATTCAGTGGAAATGAAAAACTGGAAGAAACAAATCTCACAATGCAGGGACAGAAATTAATCTTACAAGCCTTACTGCTGGAAAAGGTATTAGGAATTTGGTCTGTGTTCTATATGTAAAGTATTTCATTGGGACACATCCAAATGACCTCATTCTCTCAGCATCTGTGACTTGTCCTCCCTTTTGGGTGAAAAAGAGGCACAGCTGTGATCAGCAGCTCTTCTTCCTCTGTCCTTACTACTTTGGTCCCCAGACCTCACGTAATCAGCTGCACTCCCATGACTGTTGCTGTTGCTCTTTCTTCTCAAGGAGAAACTGAGGGAAACAGACCAAGAAAGGTAAGAGAGAAAACAAATGCAAAGTGGTCCAAACCCCCCTCATGGCAAAACAATCTCTTATTTAACAGTGACCAGGGAATTCAACTTTTACGTCTTAGACACTGTGGAGTCACCTTCTTTAAACTCAGTTGCACGTACCTGTATTCTATCAAAGCTTTACCCTCGGTGTTCCCAGTTTATTACCTAAGTATCTTTTCACTTGTAAATCTCTGTGGTTACTGTGGTAGTGGTTTGAGCTATAGCCCCTAGCCAAGGATTACTTTAGCATCCTGCAGACAGCAATAACAGGGGTTGTTTTGTTCCTTCAGACAAGAGTGAACTTTTTTTCTTCCTCATCCTTTGGGCCTCCCTGTAAGAAACTGGATTTGAGTCTCACTGGATAAATTATTGGGTTGAATTAACCAACTTGCGTGAGTGTTGGGGGAGGGGCCAGGTCAGAATCCACATGGCCAGGCCCACCATGGAAGGTACGTGGCCAGCAGCCTCCAGGCAGTATCGGAAACCATGTGGCAGAGATGCCAATCAAAAGGCCTGCCTGGTAGCCTGCCTACACCATGGCCCCTGGAGCCCCTGACCCAGCCTCTGATGGGCTGTGCTGACTGTCACTCTGACCCAGAGCTACAGTGGTCAGTGAGCCAGATGTCTCACCTGGGAGGGGTGGCCACGTGGCCAGACCACATAAATACAGGAGCACATGGGCTCCATCTTGCCTTCCCTCAGGGGACCTGCCATCGCCATGTGAAGCTCTGGACTTCCATAGGACTCTTTGGTGGTAGCTATGTAATTCTCTTGTTCTAATCTCTTTATTTACTCCTTCTTTCTTCCCTTAATATCTTTTCTTTCTTTAATCTTGCTTTCTTTATTCCTCCTTAATCTCTTTTGGGTAACTTAAAACCAATGGGTTGTATTTTAGTAAGTGTTGTGAGGGTTGTTGTGTGCTAGGTACTTTAGTGAAATGCTTCTGCCTTGGTTGTATGTTACTCCTGTGAGCCTTTTGCCAAAATGCCTATTTTCTCACTAAATTGAAAGAAATCTCTTGGGAAAACATGTTGATGTTTTCTCTTTACACAATTTTTAATGCCTCAAGACATTAAAGAACTAAAAGGCTTTGCAAAAACATGGTGGTGAATTATTTTAGACGCTTAAATGTAAGTAAAATGCCTGGACAGTGCATGGCTTGACCAGAGGCTTTACACTCTCAAACTACCATGAGATCCTTTTCTTTAGATGGCTCCAGATACTGAGGTTGTGATTTATACCATTTTATGGCAACTGGAACAAACTTTTGCCCCAACTTAGTATCCTAATGGCCCATTTAGAACAAGACAGTGAACTCTTCAGTGGTTTACACCCTTGATCAAATACTAAATCTGGAATTTGACTAGTTGTCTCAGCAGTAGTAAAGAGGTTCAATAAGGCAAAGATTATAAAACATACTATAAAGAGATAGTTGTCCACTGTCTGATTCTGGAGAATCTTTTTTAGCTCCAATAGGTACAATCCCACCTGACTGATCGTTTGACAAGTTTCAGTTTAGATGTTAACCTTCTAAAAGTATCATGTTTATTTTATAGAGTGTTTAATTTACCTCACTCTCTGTAGTTAATTGGATGTTTTTAGTAAACACAGAATCAAAAAATCACAGAATGCTTGGTATTTCAAGGAACCTCTCCAGAAGCCATATGATTCAACACTTCTGCTGAGCCAGGTTCCCATAAAGCAGGTTGCCTAGGGACATTTCTAGCTGGGCTCTACAGAAAGAGTCTCCACAATGTCTCTGGGAAACCTGTTCCAATATTTGACCATGTCTCAGTGAAAAAAGTTGTTTGTGGTCAGCCAGAATCTAATTTTTAAATTATTCTCATTGCTTCTTGTCTTGTCAGTGGGCTCTGCTGAGGAGTTTGATTCTCTTTTCTGCATTCCCTCCCATCAAGTTCTCATACATATTGATGGGGTCTCCCTGAGCCTTCTCTCTTTCAGGCTGAATAGTCCAAGCTTTCCCAGCATCTCCTCACATAAAAAGTGCTACTGTCTCTTATCATCTTTGTGGCTCTGTGTTGGACTCGCTCCAATAAGTCCATATCTTTCTTGTATTAGGGAGATGAGAATTTATGGAAGGGATCAATGGTCTCATTCAAGCGAAGTATGGGTTGGTTAACATTTTACAAACAAAAAAAAGTGTAAGTTGAAGTAGCACAAATGAGTACATTTATTGGTTGTTTATTATGTCAGCAGTGAGATGAATTAGAGAGGCTGAAATATCCTCTTACCCCTACTTTTAGTCCTTAACTTCCAGTTAAGCCATGTAGTTTGCCCCACCTCCACACACCCAAGAGTACTCACTCTGTGGATAAACAGAGGGCTTAAGTTTCCAGGGTTGTTAATCTGACACCTTTCATAGCACTAAATTGATTTAAAATTCTAAAAAAAATTATTCATACATTGTTTGCGGCATTTTCATTGGCATTGCATCAGAGCCACTTGTCCTTTGGATATGATACTGCGTCAAAAGAATCATTACACTTTTATCATAATGTTTTATCAATGCTTTATGCAATGGAGACTTTTTTCTCTTTGATGTGCTTAAAGAAGATGCATTTTGTAAAGTAAACATTTATATTTCTAACAAAATATTTCAGCTTAAAAACTGTCAATTTTAGAGTCAAAGGAGAGAAAATCTTTCTGTATTCTATCTATCAATATCTTTGTATCTATATGAACAATAAAATTATTTTTAACAGCTTTAACCAACCTATGTTTTTAATAACATAATTTTTATGCAGACTGACAACATCTATGCCAAGTTTTGGCCTGATACAGATTAAAAGAGCTAAGGTATAAACCCCTGAAAAATGGGGTTTATAATGGAAATGGCAACTGACCCTTAACTGTAGCGGTGCTACCGGATGCTGCTGTAATAAGCTTCCCTAGATGCCATGGTGTAAATGTATTAGCTGTACTAAGAGACCCACTCCTGGTATAATTATGTTAGGAACCAATAAGACAGCTCAGAAATCAATATGCTAAGACAGATAGAGTAAAGGACCATGGCCAGCAAACTGGGAATAGATTAGTCTGGCAGGTCCCTAGCTGAGCCATGAAGAAGGGGATATCTCTGCTGTTGTAAGAAAGCCATTAATTGTAAATTTTCCTGAACAAGGAACTTGAACGGAGAAGCTTAGGCTGTTGTTCATACCACTCAGTGTAGGCTGCAACTATAACTGATCAACAGTTAAGTTTTTTATTCTTATTTCAAAAACCAACAGTGAAAAAAAATCTAAATGTGGAGCAAGAAGGTGCATCATTCTTTTTGTTTTATTTGTTAAAGAGACAGCCCTACACATTCAACACTAGGCTTCTCCTTTTCATTTGGTTTAACTGCTTTTAAAAGAGCATTACACTAAAATTTTTCCAGGTTTCATTTTCCAAAAGTAGCCAGCCCGGTATTACTGCACTAATTATCTAGTCAATAAAATTCTACAAGTGTGATATGATTGATATAATGTGATAAAAATAGGTACTGCTCTTAACAGCACTTTTAAAGAGTTCAATCAAATTAACCCATGCCATTAAATACTATCATGTTCTGTAATAATTAAAGCTATGTCAATGAGAACTTTGCTGCTGTTAATTTTAACTAGTTTCTGTTGATCCTTTTCTGGCTTTTTTTGATGTAAGGGAATACGTCGCTTAATAAACAGAAACATAGTGTAATTCAGTGGCAGTTCTAGGAATAAAAAAATGACAGAAATGGAAAGGAAACAAAGGACAACCTTTTGTGGTTACAGTACGGCACATCTGCTCATGTCCAATCAAACTTTCAAAAGCATAGTAGTAAACAAAAGCAGCCATCAAGCAGGGACAAAGTCAGAGACATAAGTGGTTTGAATGAGTGTGCAATTTCTGCCCATATGACCATCCTGACACAATTGCTCTAATTTTCTTTCCAGAAATGACTGATAAAAGATTTAGGTAATTGCTATGGAGACAGACTTCCTTCCATCACAGGGTATCTTGAATAATACAGCCTCAGGGTCATAAGATGGAGTGTCAGTTTCTGCAGAGTCCTAAATTAATACTTGTCCCCATTTCAGCTATACTTCCTGTACATCTAATGAAGTGAATGTAATTTATTTTGACAATGTATTGAAAATCACTTGATCAAATGACTATTCTGTAATGAACACAAAACACCACATAGCCTTGAAAACTACACTGAAAAAAAGACATAAATACACATCAATTTTTCAAAGCACATATTCCTCTTATCCTGCAAATATTGCATGTGTTGAACATAAGATAAAATAAAATAGTTTATAAAAGCTCTATGATTCATGTGATTGTTAAAAAAGGAGCGTTCTGTGATGCATCAGTTCGACCTGTGTCCATTCAGGTCCTGACCTTGTCCCCTGTAATCAAAGTTAATTTATCTAGGTGATCTCTGTACTCTCAAGTATTGAGTAGCAGTCAGAAATTCAGAAAGCTCCTCCAAAAGCTAATGATTACTAAGAAGTTCTAAAAGTACTGTAGATCTGCTCCCACGCAAACTAAAGTTCATGCATGAACAGTCCATTTTGAGGCAAATCTTACAATCCACCCACCAGTAAAATTTCATTGCTTCAGACATTCTGTAGTCCACTGTCTGGAGAGTTATGACACATTCAACAGCTAATGAATGCAGGTGGGTGCAAATGAAAGATACCTACACAGCTGTCATATTGCTCACAATTACATAAATTATCAAAAAGCCACAATTTGTGCTATTCCTAAAGAAAAATTATCCTCTGCAGGACTGAATGCTTTATAACGTTTTAATTTTAAGGTATCTGATATTTTTTAAGGGCTAACACAAGCACTTCCAAATGCACAGCACAGCACAAAAATGTTGATCATTATTTACTTTCCTTGTTCTTTCAGAGGAAATATAGCAGTTTCCAAGACTATTTTTTTTAAAATAGTGCATCTGAAATGATCATGAAGTGACTGAAGATGTTTTGAAAACTAAGTAAACCTGTCATGAGCTTGACAAGGCTGCCAATGTAAAGGCAAACAGCTGTACAATGGCAGCAGAGAGGCACTGTGTTGTGTTTAAATACAGTCAGGCAGAAGCCAGTGGATAATGCTCAGTAATGGGTTAATCAATACTTATTATGGTTTTATTGGTTCACTAAAGAGAGAACAGAACCTAGTGAGCACAGAGTCAAAAAATCACTGCATCTGATCTAGATAACATCTTCTCTCCCTTAGGGATTTCCCTATTCAAGAATCCAATTTACCACGCCTGATTGACAAGGATTGGATCCTAGGGAATCACATAACTCTTTTTAGGACCCAATAAAATCCTAATGGATTTGTCTGACCGGTCAGAAGATTCAAGTTTTACTAAACTGAGGGGCTTTGTTGCAATTAGCCTGTATTCTACTTGCAGTTGAAAAGCTATTAGGAGTCATTGCTTTCTAAAATGCTGGAGTCATGCTGGGTTGTGAATGCCAGATAGAGTTACCTTTCTTTGCAAAAGGAGACTGTTACAATGGATCACAAAATTCAGAAAGCTTAATGTTAAATATATTAAATTGGTGACCCAAATTATGAAAAATAGTATGTTTCAAGTTAAAGACGATACTTGTCTTTTGCATCTTATGTTATTAAAAGGTACTATACAGCAGATATCAGCCTTTGAAACACATTTTTGAGAATGCATTATTTAAACTAGCGGTTTTTAACACCTCTAAAATACCAGAATAATTTGATGAAAGTATCGTATTCAAAATCCTGTATCTGTAAATCTGTTAATAATTTCAGAATACTATTTGCTAATTTTCAATTTTATTGAGATTGTCCTTTCTTTTGTCTTATTCTTGTGGATGTTTTCATGAGAAATAAGATTGGTTCAAGACTGTCTACTAGTTTAACTCAGATCCCCAGCCTGCAGTGCAGTAGTCGAAAGGGCATAAGTTTTGAGAACCGAAATGTTGTGGCAGCCTATTCCTGGCCTGGAAGGGTAACCAGAATGCTTAGACTGGATCCCAGCTGGGTATTGCAGTCTTGGATTAATGATATGGTCTATACCAGACCATGTTTTGCCTGTATGTCTTAAGCCTAGTGATTCTTTTGTACCACAACTGAAATACCTTACTAATATGTTTTCAGAGCCACAAGTTTACCTGGACAGCAACTGTCATGCCAGCTGACTGTGCTGCAAAGGTACATATTAATTTGTGTCCCACATGAGAAAAATAGAAGCCATTTAATACATTGTTTTGTGATTAGTGTCGTGTTGGACTATTTGCAGAAACGCAGCAGCTGTTACATTCTGCCTCTTTTGCAGATTTATATAATAAAAAATTGGTGCAGCATCATTTAATAGATGACTCATTTATGTTGTAGTTCTGGACTGGTTTAGAAATTAACTTAAAGGCAAAAAGTTGTACAAAGCAAAATTAAAAGGAAGCAATACAAATTTTGATCAACAAATATTTGCATTTGGAAGGAAAGAATGAAGAAATAGCAGAGACATTACTTCTTTGATTTTTTTCCCTCTTATTCCTCTAAGATACTAGAGTTTGCCAAGAATATCAGCATATATCTGTCAAACATTCAGTCATCTGCTTCAGACTAATATCATACATACTGTACATCCTTATTATCTTCCAACAACACTGGAATGTTTAGAGTAGGAGTTCTACAAACAGACAAAAACTTTAAGCTTCCAAACATTTTTCTTTAGAAATCCCAACCTATGCTTCATCTGTTTTCACAGATTTCCTTAGACAGATTGAAACTTATTTCACTCAAGTTCAGCTAAAAATGAGTCATTGAGCAGAATTTAGGCATCTAAGAGACTTATGTAGCCAATGGAGAAAGCTGAGAATCTTTGGAAGGTACTTAATCTCCTGCTACAGTTGGGACCAGAAATGTCTCTTGGACGTGCTCATATGGATGGAACTCACATGACTAGCTGAAAGAAGAAACACAATTTTAAAATGGTAAAAAGCTGAACTAAGCACATCTCTCCCACAGTCATGAAGAGGTCAGAGTGAGAGGGAATGAAACTAAAGAATTGCTAAATCCTCAAAAGACTTCAATTCTTTTCCAGACACTGGAACTTTTTTTGAAGTTCAGAAATTTAAATGGCTCGTCTCTATGTCTTATAGTTACATATAACTGGACATCTAATAAAAATTCTGAGGAAATTTCTTTAGAAAATATTCGTTACCCACAGATCAGCTATTTTTCAGGTCATAGTGACAGATTTTATGGAAATTCAATGCTCAAGGAAAGTATATATTGGACAGCACTAGAGCCTGAAGTCTTCTATTTATTTAAAAAAAAACAACAGTATGGTTAATGGCAAGTCAGTTATCCCATATTATCCTCCTATTGTACCTTGTTTTATGGTAGGCTTTCAATCTTTTATAGTGTGGAACATATTTTAATAGACAGGTTATTCAGAGTCTTAGGTCTCGCAACTCACAGTCACGTAGACCACTTCCCTTCTTTCTGACTGGCTCACAGTTCTCTGGTAACTAAGCTAACCACTTCCAATGAAAATTTATGTTAGGAAAGTGTGTAGGTCAAAATTTTCAAAAGTGAGTATTCATTAGGAATTCTCACCTTGATACACAGAAGTGATGTCCCTTTTTAGAGGAGAGGTAACCATCTTCTGAAAATCATCACATTTCGTACAGGTGTTTGTGTAAGATATCTCCAGACCTCTTGAAAAATTCCTTTTCAGTTCCAGAATTGAAACAAAACTGAAATATTTAACAAATTTTTGCTTCAATTTCAACCTTTGAAATGCTCAATTTTGTTTTCAAAACCTATGTTGCAATGCAACAGTGAACATGTGTATAATGTTATTTAAAGCAATTTGTCGTTGAAAAATGTCTCTGGTTTCAGCATTTCCAAACCTTTCATCATGGAGGCATAATTGTCAGACATGTTGTGACCAAGTTGTTCCAATTAACTGCATCAGTTAGAATTTGATAAAAAGAACTAAAGGACGTCCCAAAGAAAATCCAAATTTTTGAAGTTAGACTACTAAAATATAGTTCAAGATTACATGTAGATGCATGTGGACTACCTAAAGTCTCCTGGATACTGAGTCTACTGTGCAGTTCCAAAAATCAGTCTGATTTTCCTTGGTGGCCAGATACTGAGATGCATTAATTTGGACACTTAACTTTGAATTTCATTGCTTTCCTTAATGGTAGTATTTCCTAACATTATTGAAATTAAGCTTTCTATCTGTGACTATGAATTAATTGCCTACTTTTCTTGGTTTTTTGGTATGGATGCGGACTATGTATTCTAAGCTTTTCTACTTTAATTACATTTGAAAATTATTTTAAAGATATCTAAGGTTTCAGTCAAAAGTGAGCTATTTACTACAATCACTTGGTTCCTTTTTAAAATGTAATTTTATTCATACACAGTTTAAAAAATGATTTTCTTTTGCTATTCCTCACTGGTTAAAATGGAAAATTAAAGTACCATACTTACTGTTTGCAAGCCAAATTCTAACCATACAAATATAATTTATATTACACAACTCATCATGGCTAGGCTTAGCGAACGAAGATTTGGGAAAGGCTCTATCCACTTGTGTTACAAGCATGCTGGTGGCTAATGAGGCCAATACGAGATAGACATGTCTGATTACAAAAGGCACAGCAGAAAGACTCCTTAGATGGTATATTCTCCAAGGCACAATTCTTTCTGCATTGTCTTTTCTCCTCGAGAGTGATCCTGCGTGCGTTCTCAAAGGAAGCAGCAGCGTTATAGATGGTCTGTCTCCAGACCTCCCGATTTGAGGCCAGAGTAGACCAGTTATGTTGATCAATATGACCAAGGCTGAGATGTTGTATCAGGGAGTCCTTGTATCTTTTCTTCGGGGCTTCTCTCTTGCGGCAGCCGGTGGCAAGTTCACCATAAAACAAGATCTTAGGGAGGCGGTGATCTTTCATCCTTGAGACGTGTCCTGCCCAACGCAGCTGTGTTCTCAGCAACATGGCCTCAATGCTTGTGACTGCTGCTTGTTCTAGAACAGATGTATTAGTCACATAATCTGACCAGTGGATGTTTAGTATTGTACGGAGGCAGCGTTGATGGAAGCGTTCTAGGAGGCATAGGTGGTGGCGGTAGATGACCCATGATTCGGAACCATATAAAAGAGCAGACGGCACAATGGCTCTGTAAACACTGATCTTGGTACTTTTCTTCAAGTGTTTTTTACACCATACTGTTTTCCAAAAGCACTATATGCCTTCGCTAACCTGTTGTCTATCTCTCTGTCGATGTTACCATCCAAGGAGATGAGGCTGCCTAGGTAACTAAACTGCTGGACTGATCTGAGCTCTGATTGGCCAATGGTGATATGGGGATGATGGAAGACTTCCTGAGGTGCAGGTTGATAGATAATTTCTGTCTTCTTTAAGCTGACTTCCAGCCCAAAGAGCTCAGCAGCCTCTGCAAAGCAGGATGTTAAATGCTGCAGAGCTACTTCTGTGTGAGCGACAAGGGTGGCGTCATCAGCATAAAGCAGCTCCCAGACAAGATGGTTTAAGGTCTTAGTGTGGGCCTTCAGTTGCCTTAGGTTGAATAGGCTTCCATCAGTATGATATCAAATGTAGATACCATCCTGATCATCAAGGTCTGCTGTGGCCCTTTGGAGCATCATGCTGAAAAAGACTGTGAATAGGGTTGGTGCGAGAACACAGCCTTGTTTCACACCATTGTTAATTAGAAAGGGCCCAGAGAGTGTGTTGCCATATCTGACTTGGCCATGGTGATCCCCGTGGAGTGAGATGATCATTTTAAGGAACTTGGGGGGACATCCTAAACGTTCCAAAATCTGCCAAAGACCTTTTCTGCTCACAGTATCGAAAGCCTTGGTGAGATCAACAAAGGTTACATAGAGACCTTTGTTCTGTTCCCTACACTTCTCCTGCAGTTGTCTGAGAACAAATACCATGTCTGTGGTACTCCTGTTGGCTCTGAAACTACATTGGCTTTCAGGTAGAATTCCTTCTGCTATAGCGAGTATTAATCTGTTCAAAAGTATTCTTGCCAGGATTTTGCCAGCAATGGAGAGCAGAGTAATGCCATGGTAATTTGAACAGTCTGATTTAACTCCTTTCTTCTTATACAAAGTGATGATGACTGCATCACGAAGGTCTGATGGTAGTTCACCTAGTTCCCAACAGCGCACCACAAACTCGTGAAATTTAACATGGAGTGCAAGGCCCCCATGTTTCCAGACTTCAGGTGGAATTCCATCAACCCCAGCTGCCTTGCCAATTTTCACCTGCTGAATGGCCTTAAGGGTTTCTCCTAAAGTGGGGGCAATATCCAATTTATCCTTCACCAGTTCTTGTGAGACGGACTGAATTGCTGAGTCTTGAATTACACGGCTAGTACTGAAGGGAGTGTGAAAGTGTTCAGACCAACGATTCAGAATGGAGGTTTTATGTGTCAGAAGCATGTGACCGTCTGCGCTGAGTAGGGGGCTTTGGACCTGGTATGTAGGCCCGTATGCTGTTTTCAGGACCTCATAGAATCCTCTGTGATCACCCGTATCTGCGCATAATTGAGTTTTTCCAGCGAGATTGATCCATCATTTGTTCTGGATGTCATGGAGTTTCTGTTGGAGCTTGCTGCATGCAAGACGAAAGGCTGCTATCACACAACTAATTTTATACATATCACAGAATATGCCGAGCTGGAAGGGAAACACAAAGATCATCACATCCAACTCCTGGCCCTGCACAGGACCATCCCCAAGAGTCACACCATGTGCCTGAGAGTATCCTCCAAATGCTTCTTGAACTCTGTCAGGCTTGCTGCTGTGACCATTTCCCTGGGGAGCCTGTTCCAGTGCCCAACCACCCTCTGGGGGAAGAACCTTTTTCTTATATCCAACCTAAACCTCCCCTGACACAACTTCAGGCCATTCCCTTGGGTTCTGTCACTGGTCACCACAGAGAAGAGATCAGTGCCTGTCCCTCCTCTTCCCCTCATGGGGAAGTTGTAACTGCCAGGAGGTCTCCCCTCAGTCTCCTCTTCTCCAGGCTGAACAGACCGAGTGACCTCAGCCACTCATCATACGGCTTCCCCTCTGGACCCTTCACCATCTCCATTGCCCTCCTTTGGACACTCTCTAAGAGCTTAATATCTTTCTTATATTGCAGTGCCCAAAACTGCCACAATATTCAAGGTGAGGCTGCACCAGTGCAGAGCAGAGCGGGACAATCCCTCCCTCAACTGGCTGGAGAGGTTTTGCCTGATGATCCCCCAGACACAGTTGGCCCTCCTGGCTGCCAGGGCACTGTGGATCATATTCAACTTGCCATCGACCAGAACACCCAGGTCCCTTTCCATGGCACTGCTTTCCAGCATCTCATTCCCCAGTCTGTACAAACATCCAGGGTTGCCCCATCCCAAGTGCAGAATCCAGCACTTTCCCTTGTTAAACTTCCTGTGGTTTGTGATTCCCCAGTCCTCTAATCTGTCCTCCCTCTGGGGCCTTCGAAGGAGTCAACAGCTCCTCCCAGTGTGGTGTCATCTGCAAACTTGCTTAGTATCCCTTCCAGTCCCACATCCAAGTCATTCATGAAGATGTTGAAGAGAACAAGGCCTAAGACAGAGCCCTGCGGAACCCCACTAGTGACAGATGGCCAGTCTGATGTCACCCCATTCACTATTACCCTCTTTGCTTGACCCATGAGCCAGTTGCTCACCCACCACCACATATGTTCATCCAGCTGTGTGCTGGACATTTTGTCCGGAAGGATCCTGTGAGAGACAGTATTGAAAGCTTTACTGAAATCCAAGATTACATCAACTGGTTTTCCTTGTTCAGCTGAGTGGGTTACTTTGTCATAGAAGGAAATCAGATTTAATAAGCAGGACTTTCCCCTCATGAAGCCATGCTGGCTGTGACCAATGACAGCATTGTCTTTCAGATATTTCTCAGCACCTCCCAGAATAATCTTCTCCTCAACTTTACCAGGCACTAAAGTGAGACTGACAGGTCCTCCTTCTTAGCCGTTTTGAAAATTGGGACAACGCTCACCAGCTTCTAGTTAGCTGGGACTTCTCCAGATTCCCAAGACTGCTCAAAAATCACCAAGAAAGGTTTTGCGATGACATATATATACTTTTTGCCTTTTTTGGTTTTTTGGCACGTACTTGGTAAACAGGAGATCCTGGGTTCAAATCCCAGCAGTGCCTCCAGGGGTTGGGGGGGGGCCCAGGCTGGGCCCCTCAGCTCGTGGCTTTCACAACATGGCCACTCTCTCCAACCACAACACAACTACTACTTTTCCGGTCTGGTTGTTGATATATGATTTTTCAGCAGAAGCGAACAACATGGACAGTGATTGGCCCTCCAGAAAACACTGCCCTGGCACCCAATCACCTCTGAGCCCCCAACTCTCAGGGGGGGTAATCTCAAACTGTGACAACAGTATAGGGTCTTGCTAATACAAAGAAAATAAATGCACAAAGAAAATAAAAGCACAAAGCACAAAACAGCTGATCTCACATTACACCTGTGAAAGACATTATGCCTTATGCAGTTCCATGCTGTGTTATTCTATTGATGATTCAGTTCTTTTTTGCTTGATTTCTTTAATGACTGTAACACAAAGATGCTCTGGCTTTTTAAGTGGTTTCATACATTTTATTGCCTTTTACTTGAAGATTTCATCCTATTTTGTTATAGTAATAAATAAGTTCATTTAGTAGCAATTAAAAAAATTTTTCTGGTTCTTAAACTTATGCTGTCGTGTCTGTCTTTGGGTGCCTTTAGTGCCAAGTGGATGGCATTAAGAAAAAATACGTATCAATGTTGCAGAGAGGAAAGTTCAGCTTTAGGCCTTTTTTCTCATGCCAAAGCACAGGTGCTTCAGATACACCTAATTATAGCAGTAATTAAAGTTATTACCTTACCTGTTTATTCAAGAGCACAAGGACTTCTAATGGGAACAAATCAAGATATAAAGACTTGCTGTCAATTAGGGTGGAAGGCTTGAGGAGATAATGAAGGAGATTTGGAATTGGGTTTCAGTTCTGTACAATAACAAAAATAGTAATTCAGCACCTCTTACTTTTTCTGGAACAGAACCAAGAGTTCAGGAGAAGAAAGACAAGAAGATTACCTGGGTAACATGATCTTAAGGGTACCAGAGAATAATGGTGTTCTCCCGCAGCCACATCTATGGCAGAGCCTACTGCCAACAGAAGATGGGACTGCTACAAATATAAGCCTGTCAACCTGAGAACAACAAATCTGTTCAGCTTCTTGTCACAGACCCTGTCAATGTAGTACAGGCCACAGAAGGACAGGTGAAATGTGAGTCTGCTGTGGGCAGTGCACTCATGAGTCCTTGTCTTAGTAAAATGGCATGACATGACTAGTGCTACTTTCACAGGGATGTAATTTAGGACTGACAGTACATTGAAAATATCCTTCTGCTACATGTTTTCTCAGGCCGTGTGCCTCCATTAAAGTAAGGAAAGAGGAACAATGGCAACTATAGGGCAAGATAAGTGATTTACTGAGCTTCTGCACTTGTTCTGTCATTAGTTCTATCATTTTGAACCCAGCAGGTTCAAAAAAGGTATGTCATACCGACTGGGAATTTTCCCATTAGATTGTTTAGTGGCTTTAATATTACTGTGTACATGCACGTAACTCAGGATAGACAACTGCAGAGTTTGTTTGTGTATTACTAGCCAACTGAAAATATCAAATGTGCATCTCTTAATGAATTCGATTAGTCACACATTTTAAATATTCTTTTCTTGCTGTCTGATTTCATTATGTGTACTTTACAGCAAATTACTAGGAATGTTGCTTGATAAGTTGGAAGGTAGTATCTTTCAGTTAGAAGCACTATATTTTGTTTCTTTGGAGCTGGGAGCTCCAAGTATTAGTGAAAACGCAGAGCCTCTTCTAAAAAGTAACTTCTTATAAAAGGGAAAATGAATCGATAGAAAGGAAATACTTATATTTTCCTATTTTGGTCCGGTAGGTTTTCCTCTCTTCTGCAAAGAGAGGAAAACAACAAATTGGAATAGCAGTCTTTCTTTTATTTCATGTGTCCCACAAATAAAGAATTGGGTTTTATATGCTATCACAGTGGAAATTTACAGCAGCAGATGCATGGTACCTGGTTAGAATCTGTTCGCACCAAAATAAAACACCAGCATACCATTGATTAGAGCTAAGACTAAATCACAGTATTTCTGTACATTTACAATAAGTCTAGTTTGGTTTTTCTGTTAAGAAAAATTGGGAAATATATCATAGCATTATAGGTAGGTGCTTCACATTCATGACGTAGTTGATGGGGATTGGCCTTATTGGACAAGCTATCCCACAGGGTTAAGTTCCTATGACTTGCATTCCTGTGCTTATGTTCCAAGACTGTGATGTCCCTTAAGAAGCTATCAGGAAACAAATGGGGTCTGGATGTTAATTTAAAGCCAGGACCTTGCAAATATATCCATTCACACATGTCCCATTGATTTCATTAACTTTGTAGGACGCAGAATTCAGGCCCAAAGGGTTATGTTAATTCTGTATTGGGACTTTGAGGAAGCTTTCCAAGATTAGGGGAGGTGTGAAATAGGTTTCTTTCTTTAATATGCTGAAGCTCTTTTGATGTTGTCTGGGTCACACCAAAGAAAATTAAAACCTCAGGGAAAATTTTAGGAAAATGTTTTATTTACAGATTATTCTCTTTATCTTTTATTTTTTCTTTTTCTGCCACTCCGGTCTTTTGTAAAAAAAAACACCAGCAAAACCACAGACTCTTTGGTAGTTTGCTACTGATTACTACCAGCCCAAAGTCCTAATCCTCTATTTATTACATCACAAGTGGTTATTACAGAAAGTACTGAGGTTATAAGCAAGGTTATGATTTTAGTGGTGGAACAAGCAGCAGAAAACGTGGGCATTAAGTAAATATGTAACCCTTATGGGATTTATAATTTGTTCGTGAACCAGTAATTTCTCCTTTTAAAATCAAAGGGTTTCGTATAAATGCAGCCAAACTTGCAACATTGATTCCAGGACAAACACTATCCCAAAGTCTTCCAATGGAATCACTGCTTTTTATTCCAAATCCCATACCAAGAGAGACCCAGCTCTTTTAAGTGGGAAACAAATGTCAGTGAAGTTTTCCTATTATTCAAAATTCAAAGACTTCTCTGCTGTGCGGTGATTTTAGGGGAAACCCTGGAACCTGGCAAACATATAGACAGCTAAATACAAACTTCCTACTTTAACCACTTAGTTTGTCTAGACTACGGACTAGAATACAGATGCTTGAACACAGGAGTAGAGATCACTCCATTTACTGTCAACAGGAGGCCGCTTCTTCAGAAAGTGTCTGTAGCCAGGCAATAGTAAGCACAAAGCACAAAACAGCTGATCTCACATCACATCTGTAAAAGACATAAGCATTTTACGATTTTGTCCCCTTACAATGCCCTGTATTCTGGCTCCTGCTCCCTCAATGTGTGTGCGCACATGTATAATATTTTGCATTAGACTGTTGAAAAACAAACCTAACAAGAACTAGGAAGTTTCAAACTCTGTTAGGTAAGGATGGGCTAAAATTCAGGACTGCTACTTTTGTGGCAAATACCCTTGTTGAGGTAATTTGAAACATTCCCCATACTGAAGAATTAGTTTCACAATTACTAAGTCCCTTCTGGGATATCCTGCATGTGACAGCAGCTTCAGCTGAACTTCCTCAGCATACATTGCACCCAATGTCAGCACTGAGGGAGATGCAGGCTGAGCAAAGACACAGAGAGTTCTAGGTTTTTCTGGAGTCAGAATAAGTAGGCTTTCCATGACATTTACTATCTTATTATGACTAATTTCCTTCAGGTAGGGATCTATCACTGTTTATTTTAGAGTGAGGTCTTCCACATACCATAATGCTCCAACATTCTCAAAGCAGGAATAGAAAAGAAAATATATATCGTGTTTCAGGGAGAGTTCCTTCTGAATACCTTATGTTTCTGTTGTTAGTTATTGAGTCAAAAATCTCCCCCGAAGACAATAAGAGACACTCGCATGAACAATGATCAGACCTGGACTATCTATTAGAGCCTTGTATAGCTCATCTTTTCCTTTTTTTTTTTCTTAAGAAAGTTCTTCTTTCCCTATGTCTTAAATATATCAAGCATAGTATGTTTTTCCTTCTGGTATCAACATGTATATGTATTGTATATATATGACAAACTTCTGTATACTCCTAGTAACTCAATAATCTGAAAGCATTTTAAAAATCCTTTGATTTGCACAGGATCAGTCTTCTGACAAAGGACAATTTTCTCGTTTTCTTGAAGTCCTCTTTCCAAAGTGATTTCGCTTATTTGGTAATAGTCTACTCAGGCAAACTTCATTCATTTATTAGTGGGAATGAATGCCAGTTTTTTTAAAGAAAATCCCTCTTTGTGAAAATACTGAATTATCAGCACCATATACCTCCTTGATGACACCCACTCCCACTGAAGTGACACAAAAAGGGATAGGAGGATAGTAAGACATGAAGTCCAGGGGCACTCACAGCAGATGTCATGACAAATTATGTAACATCAAGCACCTGGGAAACTCATGATTCTTGTTTGGAGTGTCAAAATATCTGCAGATTGTAATGGGAAAGTGCTGCCTGCTTTTACACTTTGTTTTTTAAATATTCCATGCAGTCTTTGAAAGCAGTCCCATGACAGCAGACAACAAACTGAACTTCAAAGAAATAACGGATTCTGACATCGTGCATGATTTTTTTCACTTTCCTTGAATTTTCACTCTCCAGTTTTACATTTTTCTGGACCAAAAGCCAATCTACCAAAAGGGCACAGTTTGAACTGGTCAAGAACTGGGTGTCTGTTTCCCTTTCATGTTGCAGAACCGAAAACAATGGATATTATGTTGTTTTTCCCTTTAAAAGCACTCTTGATTTGTGCACGCAAAAGTAGAGGGGGCAAATACAGAGTGCCTTTCCCACTAGTTAGCTTGTCTTGCTAGCCTGCTCATAGGTGAGAGACCATTTTCATTACCATGATGATCTAGAATCTTTTTTTCTTAGTGACACTAATTTTCTTTTTCTAATAAACAAACAAGAATATGCTGACCATAACTAATAGTTCATCTAAAATACATATTGAAGAAATGGGCATTCAGATCATTGCTGGCCATCCCTAGAAATGTCATGGATAGTTCATACATGGACTAAGCCTCGTGAGGTGCTAAACAGTGTACCTCAATTGGCTTCACATTTCAAAGACAGCAGTCTATGAAATGTGGGAAGTTATATCAAGTTCTACTGCAGTAGATCAGGGATTAAAGATCAATATAAGCAGCTTTGATGCTTCAAAGTCATTTGCCTAAACACATACTATAGACACAGGACAAGAAAGGAGTTTGTCATATACACCTCTCTCCTAGAGAGAAGCTTAAAGTGCCCTCTTACACAGTGCAATTTACCCTGACTGCAGATTGCATTACAAAAGGGTGAATGGCCTCTACAAGGCAGCTATTCCCACTCCTTTGCAGATGCATGGAGAGTGAGTAATGTCTGGCTATGACCCTTGCCCCGACATACTGACCAGCACAGCCTGCCTGGTGCAGAGGGAAGAAATCATCTGTACCAGGTAAAAGGCTAATGCAGTTTATTTTCTTCCTGGAGCAAGGGGTAATCAGGGACTATATTGTGACTTTCTGAGTCATGGTTTAGTCCCTGATCTCCAGAGACAGGCAGAGAACAACTGCTAGGGATAATTCAGCAGTCTACCCCATGAAAACGAGATGTTAAATACAGAACAGAACACTTCATTTTGAGGACTGGGAACTACTGGAAACCATGCAGAAGACATACTAAAAGGTGGAGCCTTTTTTCTTTTGGGTGACTTTTCCTGCTATGTAACTACTCTGCCTTGCCCATCCTCATGCTTTGTCCCAGATTATTGTCAGACACACTGATCATTTCTACAATTTCATTGATTGTAATTTACAGTAATTATTTTTCTGATTAAATTTTCCACATTTTTCCACAAAAATTGAAAGTTAGGTCCAGATTTAACCATTTTTAATATATTTGCTTGATCTTATTCCTATCAAGATAAGGAGTTCTTATACTGGACAAAATACATCCATCATATCCTTCAGTTAGAGTCAAACCCTTTGTTAATATGGCTCTGTTTATGAATAATTGTAAGATTGGAGTTCAGATGTTCTTTAAAAATATAAATAACATGTTTTCCAGGTTTTTATCTCTATAAAAATGTATGTGTTTATGTTGTTATTTTATTACGTTGCTATTCAAATTGTATGACAAAACTCCTGCAAATGCTGACTTTCAGCCATCAGCATGTATGAACTAATTAATTAATTCTTTTTCCCTGTTGTGGACCAAGAATGGTCACTGAAAAGTTTCGCTGGAGTGATAGGTTGGACAAGAGATACAAATCTCAATTTATAGATTTGATTATATCCTCTTGCAAAAGTTCCTGAATGCAAATTATAATTCACCAAAGTTGTCCTAGTGCATTTAATGAGAATGCTTGAAGGAGTGTAGATATCATACTTGTATGAGAACATATTGCAAGATCCGGCCAATATACATGAGGCAATATTATATCAAACAGTGGAGATTCTATGTGAGATTCTATGGAGTCCTATCTCTGTTACCCTCAGGGTAATGATCATTCAAGGGTGTGTCTAATGTATCCCAGTACTTCTGTTATTTGCACTCTGAGAAATAGGGAGATTTAGTAAGTGCACAGTACCAGGCCTGCTTTTGCTGTTGTTGATTAAAGATCAGGCAGACAGTTTCCTTCTCTGACATCACTTTATTGCTGTTTTCAAACAGACACTTCACACTTTGTATGAACACCGACCATAATTTCTGTCATGATGCATTAAAATCCAGCAAACCCTCCTAAGGCTACTGACGAAACTTCAGCAGTTAATATTCAAAACATGAAAATCTAGGCTTGGATTCTAATTTGCTACTGATGCAATATTAAAGCAATATATGTATAAAATATTAATGCTGTATTTGTTCCGAATTTATTTTATTTAATTTTTTACACACGGATAAAACCCTTGCGGCCTTAAAACAACATGTCTCATTTTCGAGGATGTCCTGGGGGGGCAAACAGACAAGGAATATACACAGAGCTTAGTAATCTGAACAATAGCATGGTAGAAGGACTGTGCTGAAAGATATACTCTTTCATGAGCAATAAGGGTTTTGCTGATAAAAATAAAAATGTTGTCTTATCTGTTTGACCAGTTGATAGGATATAATTTCTAATACTTCATCCTTGAACCCGTCCATAGAAGAAGAAGCCTGGAAAAAACTTGGAGATAAGGTCCTTCACTTATTCCATCAGTATCAAGAAAAACTCAGATTTTCTTTTCTGACAGACCCTTCATCTTTAACAATCAGATTAAATCATTCATGAAAAGCTTTGTGCATGATAATTTTTCACATTAGGAAAGAAATTTTTTTGTAATTCTGACTTCGTCTCTAATCCTAAGTCTGTTGTTTTAAAACTAAACCAAAGTCTTATACTCAGATGTAGATTAATTAACAGTGCCTTTGTGTAGTTCTGAAAATGCTAAGTTCTTGTATAATTTTTTAATTTTCTCCTCAGAAATACAAATATGGTATATGCTGTGACATATATGACTTTTGGGTGCTACCCATTCAGCATCAATCATACCCAGTCCTACTGTACACTGACATTTATTTAGTGATTTGGAGACAAATAGAAGTTTTTTGTCTGTGTCTCTGTGTCCAGTGTTCAAGTACACTCTAGCTGCAACTATCACTACAGTGAGGTCCTGGAACAGCAATGCTGACAAAAATAATGAACTGCATTTTAAATGGAGTTTAATAAGGTTATGAAAAAGATTATATGATGTGGATTCCTGGAATACTAGAGGCCTCAAATTGATGATCTGAGAGATCCCTCACAGACCCTTGTACCTAAATTTGAAAGGCTTTTTGCCTTTAATATTTGAGTTGCTAAGCTGTGTAAAAATCGTAGTACTACTTCATTTTCTTAAATTCTTCTTTCCTAATTTCTAAACTTCTTCCACCCAGGGACTGCATTTTGATTTGTGGACACACCACCATACTGCGGAATAGAAAATGATATAGTCAAAAAGGCACTTTTAAAATACATGAAACAAGTTCTAATCTCCTCATATTCCAAACTAAATAGGATAAAAAACACCTGGCAAACTACTTGAGTACAAGGACTCAAGTTCTACACAAAATTTTGAAAGTGACAGGATAACAAAAAATCAAATGAGTTTAACATAATATTCATCATTTTGCAAATCAGTTCAGGAATTTTCTTATGAATTGTTACCTGTCTGATAGTTCTTGAGGCATCCAAAATATAACATCACCATTCACATTGAGAGTTTTCTACTCAAATTTTCTTCCATTTGCAGTGCAAATAAGTAGGTGTATTGGAAGTTCTTTAGGATATGGAGAAGCCTTGAGATTCTGTTACTATTAATTGTAAGAATTTTCCTTATTGATTGCAGCTAAAGGTTGCTCTTATGTTCTTCTATATTTGCATCTGGGTTTTTCTCAGTGAGAGATAGCAGCCAATGGAAACACTTATGCAAGTGGTAGATTTCATGTCCTGCCTCAAAACTGCCTTAATGGAGAAAAATGGGGACTTGCAGAAAGAGGCTTGTCTGACGGACTCAGAATACATACCATCTACTTGGACATCTTAAGTCGGAGTCATAAGCAAGGGAGTAAAAAGAAGGTAGATAAGTCTGGAGCTAACGGGAGACTGGTGAAGATTGCTATTTGAAGAAAGTAGGCAATAAACAAGGAATAAAATAAGAGGAAAATTTAAACATCAGGATAGAAAGGTTTAAAATAAAAATTATCCTATTTAAGCAGAGTTGGTGCATAGGAAACAAAACAGCAAAAAAAACTAACAGTTATTTAGCCATTTGAATTAAAAGAGAACAAAAGAGTAGTGTTACTGAATCTATATAGAAAAAAATCTAAATCTGTCCTACAAACTAAATTATTATCTTGGTTCAGTTTTTAATGGGTGTGTCAATGCTGAAAGTGAAAAATATTGCAGGATCACTGAGTTACATAAGAACTAAAGAAAATTCAAACATCAAAAGCAAAAAAAAAGCTCTAGCAATTTAAGGAACTAAAATCAAATCAGGTTGCATGATATAATTATAGAAATCTGAAAGCACTAACATGAAATTACAGGATCTTGCATTAAAACTTTAAAATAAATCTATCAAGTAACAGCTCTACTATTTTAATGCAAAATAGAAAATGTAGCTTGTTGATTTGAGAAAAGGCAATGAAAATGTTCAAGGCAATGTTATAATTTGGTTCCCATTTTATACAAGACTGTAGAATTAAATGCACAAAGGGAAGAAACTTCAGCAGCAAAGTTGTAACTACAGAGCTCACACCACTCACTGTATATTTGTGTTCATTGTTGTATTTAGAAGCCATAGTAAGTCATTTGATGGGATGATAGAATCACAGAATATGCTGAGTCTGGTGGGTTAACTTGAGTGGATGCCAGATGCCCACACAGCCCCACTGTCACTTTACCTTCTCAACAGGACAGTGGGGAAAAAACTCATGGGTCAAGATAAAGACAGGAAGATAGTTACCAATTACTGTCATAGTTAAAACACACTTGACTTGGAAAAAAAAATCTAGTTCATTGTTAATTAAAAAGATTTCCTAGGTTTTCTAGGTTTTTTTTTCTTTCTTTAATAGGAACAAAAATCCTTTGAGTTGTAGATTTGTTGATGGTAGCAGTAGTTGGGTAACTAATCAGATTCCTTGATTTTTTATTTTTTTCTTTATTTGAGAGGAATAAAGGGTTGGGCCTTTAGATATAAATAATCTGAAAAATGTAATGACGCTCTAAATGGATTTCTGAGATTTTTGAGGGTTCAGAAACAGAAGAGTTGCTGAGTTTTGCACCAGATTGGGAAGACACTTCAGTGTTACACTGTGTGATGTTTTCATATTAGAATGGTTTTGGTAAAGTGTTGGAGTCTGAAATGTTATTTATTTAAATATCAGATAGGGTGTCGATATTGTTTATTTATTTAAATACTAAATAGGGTGTTGATATTGTTGTAAGATTCCCTATTTTAACTTCAGTAAAGTTACGTTAGTGTCAGACTAGGAGGACATCTTTTAATCCTTCTAAATTAGCTACTTTTTCATGGCTTTCTATTTATGTCTTCCACTAAGAGTACAATCAATACAATCTCGTTTATATTAAGAGGCATTAGACTATCAGCATTTTGCTTGTTTAGTGATCATCCTTAATATACCTGAGTTCAATACTGAAAAGAACCTGACTATCCCATATTATTTTGCTGTGTCCCACATTCATAATAATAAATACTAGAGAAATCAAGTCATCAAATTTGGTGCTGCAGTAACTGTTAAAATTTTCTAAATGCCGATATTGTTGACAATTTGCTATTTTGTTTTGTTGCTGTTTAAGAGATATGCTTCTCATTCCAAACATACAATTTTGCAAATATTTTCTTCCTTTACTGCTCAGTGCCTGATTTTTTCAAACCTTGCATGAAAGGCTGTAAAATTCTGAGAATGTGGACTTTGCCTTTCCGGATTTTTGTGAAACACATTGCATATCTTAGGCATTGTATAAAGATAATAAACACCAGCCTAGCTAAAAATAGAAAGAACCCAGAGGACAGTTTTAATCTCTAAAATATTTAACAAGAAAAGGAAGATTTGTTCACCACTCAAATTTAAAAAAAAAAAAAAGTGAAATACTTGAAGTGAAAGGTTCTAAGTATGTTTGTATACTAAAAACAAATATCACATTTCTTTACTAAATTGTCCCAACTGATGATAATAGTAAATAAATTTTGTCATCTGAGAAGAAATAATAGAAATGACATTGTAGCAAACACTTGAAGACTGATGAGGCTGCATTTTAAATGCTGATAAGTACTGTACTGAATTAGTATGAGCCTTAGAAAGGCATACTCATAGAGAGGAAAAATTATTAAATTGTTTATTTCACCACTCGATTTTTGTTTCAGTCACCTTTCTTTCTGCTCTAGTATAGGTGTGCACAATTTTTGCTATCACAGTTTAGAAGGCTAACCATTGGCTATGAAAAAGTTCAATAAATCAATAGCAATTGTTATGGTAACAAGAAGTGGGACACTGTGGAATGGCAGTTGTAGCATTATGCATGAGTAGAACCATGACTTGTTTGGGTCTATTGAGCCAGTGTTTATCTATGATTACATAGGGAATTTAGTCATAGAGATGGAAATTGGCAATTATTATCTAATAATCAACTTACTTTTTCATAAAAATACAATAAAGATAAAAAGAATCAATATGTATCTTTTCACAGGTACAAATAGCTCTACAAACAATGTGTCTTTTTCATTTGTCACATAAAAAATGAAAGTGCATGACATAGATCAATGTATTGTATTAGGGAAGTGGTATGAGAATATGAAGCAAGCCCAGTACTGCTAAAGTATGTTCATGCTGGTTTTGGCTGGGATACAGTTAATTTTCTCCATAGTAGCTATATGGGGTTGTGTTTCGGTCTGGAAACAGTGTTGATCATTCTGGGGTGTTTTCCTTATTGCTTAGCAATGCTGTTTAAACAGTCAAGGCCTTTTCTGCCTCTCACTGCAAGCAGGCTACACATATAAGGCTGGGAGAAGAAGGAGGAAGGAGAGGACATTCAGTGTGATGGCATTTGTCTTTCCAAGTTGCCATTATACATGATGGAGTCCTGCTTTCCTGGAGACGGCTGAACACCTGCCTGCCCATGGGAAGTGGTTTGCTTTGCTTGCATGCACAGCTTTTTTTTTCCTTATTAAACTGACTCCATCTCAACCCATTATTTTTTTCACTTTCACTCTTCCCATTCTCTCCCCAGTTCCAGTGATGGGGAAGTAAGCAGGAGGCCGTGAGGTGCTTAGTTGTCAGCTGGGGTTAAACCAAGATAATACTAAACTGAAATCCAGGAAAAATGATGGCATATTTTTCCAGGGATAGTTAGTTGACGCTTCTGTTCACAGTCCTATGAACCTCCTTTGGAGAGACCTTCTATGATTAGAAAAAGATAGATCATCTTTCAGGGCAATTCTCGGTGTTCTTGAGGTTACTTTTTACACTGCTCAAAATATCTGAGAGGCATCTGTTGTTTATGAAAGTTTTACTGTAATTTATCTTTTGATACAGGTGAAGTCAACTGATAGTTCTTTAAGAACTAAGAAAATTTTGGAATAAACTTAAATATTTATCTGACGCTTCCTTTTAGAACAGTTCATATTTTCTCTGTTTGTTTTCTACCTACCTTTTTCCACTTTACAACTCCTGGACTAACTCCCATCCTTACCATCTTAACAAATAATTTTGAAAGTAGCACTGTACCAAAAGCTGTCCCGAAGTCATGACAGATTAGATCTACTGAATTTCCCTTGTCTGGAGAATCAGCTACCTTATCAAGAAAGCTATTTGGTTAGTCTGGCATGATCTGTCTTTGATGAACCCAAGATGCATTTTATCCCCTTTTCCAATCTACTTCCTTTCCTAGTTATTAATAGAAAGTTACATAGGACTTGATGTACACTTCCATTAGTTTCATAGTTAACTGTCTTAAACCTTGAAATACACCAAAGAATAAATCCTCTAATAGTATAAGTATACAGCACATTTCTTTGACTATAAAAAGTATATCTCGAATATGACAAATTGCTTTTGTGACTCATTACTTGCTTATGATGCTAAGTTACTGAAGAAATATGAAGCCTTGACACTGCCATAAAAAAGACAAATATATGTGAAATTGAAATAAAATATTTTATTGTGTTAATGAGAGACTGCTTACTTGTGCATGTAAAGACCTCGAAATAAAGAATGAAATTGCTCATAGTTAACCTGGTTATGTCTTTTCTCTGTTTTGAAGTGCTTACTCATGCTTACTGAAACATTCTTTAATCAAAAAAAAGCTACATAGAAGAGTTTGTTTGTTTTTTTCAAGTGGTTTTCTCATGATTTTGGAAACTAGAAGAGTGATTCAGGTACCAAAGCGTAGTTGCCTCATGGCATTTTAGACTCACTAGTGAATTCTGACTGGCCGCTAGCAGCTCTTCTGAAAAGTGCAGATGCCCATCGGTTTCATGTCATATCTACTAGGTGGTGTGCATGCCCTCAGTGCCACAGTGAGCTTGTATCTTCAGCCACCAGACTCATTCCAAAAACATGTCACATTCCAAATAAATTATACAAAGAAACTAATAAGAAGAAAAAAGTTAGTAATTAATACAATGCAGTCATGCATACTGCAAACCTGTAGAGCAGGCATTGTTATAGATCAAGTAATGAAAACTGACATGTGAATTTAATTTTTAACATAATCTTTAAAAAGGTACTGAGAAAAATCTGATCTATTGGTAGTTTGTATAACACAGTAACACCTGCCATTACTGCTATTATACAATCACCCTGACAAAAAGCAGCAAGCAAAGTTTTGAAAGGAAAATATGAAATAAAATAAGTATTCTTAAAATCCTGTCAGATTAGAAAAGCAAAGACCTCCATTTGGGAAAAGTTGCATACCATGGCTGAATGATCAATTTTGATGTATTAATAGCAAAGATATCCACATCAATCTCAATTGCCATTACAGGGTACAGAGTGGAAGGCATTGTAATTAGGAATAAGGACTCTGTTAGCTGCATACAGGATAATTTTGGAAGAGAATGCACATTTAATTTTATGTCTGTACTTTATCCCTCCATTATATGTAATGTTTAAATCCCCATTTTAAACAGCATTATTTTTCTGAATTGAAGTCTTACTATTTTAGATCAAGAGCAAAATCTTCAAATGCTCTGAGTGCATCTAACTTTCCTAAAATCAGGGGAGCTACATTCACCTTAAAACTAACACCTTTGGTCTGGAAAAAGAACCAAATCAAACCAAACCAAAAAAACTAAACTTTTTTTTAAAAATCTCATTTATATGTGAAAGATAATTAAAATAATAGCAAATAGTCTGTCCCATAATAAATTTGAAACTGATCAGTTATATCCATGATATTATAAAGTTTTTAGTCCCTTTTAAACAATTCCATTCCTTTTGAAACATTTGCATTTAAAAAACAGAGTATGTGCTTTCTTGTATCACTAAACTAGACTTAATACATTATTTTCTAGTGTTTCTGTACCTGATTTACTGCAGAGTCCTTCGAATTGGTGTCAAAGAAAACTGTGCAAAGTCGATGCCCTCTAAAACTTAGAAAAGGTAGGAGACAGACCATTTGTGGCATACTAAATTATTTTGCTTGTCATTTTAGCAGTGCTGATTCTAAGAAACACTGTTAGACCATTACAGAAATGGATCAATATTGTAAACTGCATGGTTATGTATACATATATATATGTATACTTGTACATGCATATGCATTGCATATTCAGCTACACTATGATCAGAAACAGTAATTTCTGTTGTGATAAGAACTAGGCCTCTTTTGCATTTCTCTCACTGTAGTAAAAGTTCAAGTGTGGACCTAGTAAGCAGAAGCACAAAAGAGATCATGGTAGGGCAATTTTCATATTTAATATTCCTCTTTGTGTATAGAAAGAAACTAAACTGTGCCTGAGATCTTAATTCTTGTACCTTGAAGAACACAATGTTAAAATATTAAAAAATAGATAAGTAACCTTTATAATATTTACTATTAATCATAAAAATATTCTGATGAGTTAAGATACTAAAAGAATGATTAAAATTATTAATAGGTTAACAGAAAATACTTACAATTTAAAAATCAACAAAAAATCTTTAGACATAGTTTTCATTGTTTCATTCTTTTTAGACTGTTTAGGTTGTAAGTCTGTGGAATCTTATAGTAATATTTAAAGTTGTATAAATAGGCCTCCTCTTTCCACAAAGTATTCCTATGCATAAAAATAAGCATGCAGCTAATAGCACCGACTGATGAATAGGAATGACTTCTTGTGATGCATGATTAAATTAATGCAACCACACAAATATCTAGCATCAGTTTATAAACTACAAGTTATAAAAAATATATTATTTAGCATAAGTGCTTATTTAATTAGATGGAGTTGGACTATTGCAGTGGAGTGGACAGATTGAACAGCAAGCATTGCTGAAATGTAGAACTCGTAATTCAGTAGGGATTTAGCCTTTTATTTGAGATATAACAATATAATATGGAATCATAGGTTCATAGAAATCATATTTCAGGTTGGAAGGGACCTCAAGAAGTATTTTGAGATCTTTTGCTCAAAGCAGGGTCAGACCTGAGATCAGACCAGGTTGCTTATGTCTTTATCCAGTCAGATCTAAACCTCCGAGGATGGAGACTGCTCAAGTCAGTTCCAGTGCTTGACTGCACTCATGAACAAAATGTTTTCCTTATGCCCAGAATGAGCTTCTCTTGTTTCTGTTTATTCTGGTTATCTCTTGTCCTCCCAGAATGCAGCAGGGTAAATAGTCTGCCATTGTGTTCCTAGCTGTTGAAGTAGTTATGCTTCTCCTGATGTCACTCTGTAAAACTAAAATGCTGGGTTTTCCCTCTTTCTATATTTTCACGCAAGATAGGTTCAACCTGAGTAATTCACACACACTGTCTCAGTTAAGTGAGGCAGTGGAAAGAAATCCTGTGCTAATTTTACCCTTTATCATTCAAGGTAGGCCTACATGGTGCAGTGAAGAGATTGTTGTGTATATATATATATATATATATATATATATATATATGTATGACCTCACTTGAAATGATCCAAGATATTGGAATCTGTGTTAGTTGTAACATCAGCTATAGAAGTTTAGTTGATAAACTGGATTCGTTGAGAACTTGCCTTTTGTGAAAGGGAGAAAAAGGAAAGGCTTAAAGTTCATTGCTTTGGGGTAATTTTATACGTATTGGAACTATTTGTTCAGATTTCTGAAAATACTGCTCCTAGTTATCTTACGGAGAACAATATGTCTTTCCATTCTTTTGTTTATTTTTTTTAATATTCTTATGTTTATTACCTCGTTAATATGATACTTGTGGCTTTTCTGTCAACTCTTGTCCAAAGAAAAATCATTTGTTCGTAGTACAAAGACTGAAGAATGTCTGGTGTCTCTGTCTTCTGTGTTGCTTTCATTATCATCTAAAGTAGTCATCCAGATTCCACAACCTGGGCTGTCTAGTTTGAGATTGAGTAATAGTGTCAGGAGGAACAGAGTGTTTTTCTCTGGAATGTAGCTAAATGTGAAAGTTAAATGTAAAACTCATTACAGTGCAGAACATGAGTTCAAATGAGTTAAGGAATCCTGCTTCTTTTGCCTTTTATCCAAAAGAAAATTTTCCTACTAGAGAATTCTTTTTTACTATGATGACTAAACCCCAAACTTACCACCAAAAAGTGAAAACCTCCTTGTGGCTTTTCTGGGATGTTCTTTTGTTCTTAAGTCTTCCAGAAAACCTCTAGAATGAAACAGTGGTATCAAGGACCCAGTTTTCATACTGCACAAATTTCAGGAAATTTGATTCCAAAACAGCCGCTGTTGGTACCATGGACTAGTGGTGGAGTCTGCTACGTGCTTTCTGTAGTCTATCTTAGAGTTGGGGTTTATCCAAAACAGTTTCAGTTTACGCCTTATAAGAGCTATCTGTGATATGAATAAATGAATAGTAAGTAGGGACAATTAGGAAATTTGTTTCAAAACAATGAAATAAAATGCTAATGGAGTATCTCTAGAGAACTGAATTGCAAAAAATAGGAGATTCAGGAGCTAATCCACAAAACAATAAAATCTTATATATTTTTATTACCTTTTAAAAGGAAACCTCAGAATATTAGAAGTAAAAATTAAGAATTATCTATTCTCTTACACCTTTGTACAAAAATATAATGTCAAAAGCAAGGAGATGGCTTGTAAATGTCTATGGACTTAAAATGTGGTGTAAGTTGTATTGTCTTGCTTGTACTTCTGAAACAGATTCTGTAGGGTAACATGTCTTGTGCAGTTTGAGAGTAACTCACTTTCCTTATCGTGACTCCAAATTAAGAAGGTTATAGCTGATTAAATAACTTACTACATGTTAAACTGCCAAATTTGTTCTCCTTTTAATAAATGATAAGCAGTTATTTTAACACTGAGAATCAGTTTCCTGAAAAATGCATAAAATCACTAATTTTAACTCTGCTTATGCATTTATTGCATAGATATTTCCAAGAATCTGTAAGACACTTAGAATTCATATTCAAAAAAACTTTTGGCATTCCTATGCACAATTATTTTTTTGCTAGTTACAGAGATTTCTGCAGCTATATTGGCAGAATGTTTTTAATGTTACATGTTTTACAGAACAACTGGCAGTGTTTTTCCTGACTACAACACAGAATACAACAGAAAAAGATCTAGAAAGGCAGCTGAAGGTAAGACAAAGAAGAAAGCCTCAATTGCTCTGACCTCTAGCAAATAAATTCAGGAAGGAGAAAAGAAAACTATATCCTTGAATAATAACGAATATTTTAAAGATTTTTTTTCATTCCAGTCATCTGAAACCTAGAAGGGAAAATTACTATGCATGTTTTCTCTATGAAAAAAATCAATACTCCCATTCAAATTTTGCAGTATCTCAAATATTTTTTTGTGAATTTACTTGTACAAGAGCTGAGTTCAATGGAATTTTATTTTATTTGGTGTTCATTTGTTTCTAAGTAATTCTGGAGAATTTTTAATACCATTTTTCCTTTCCATTTTTAACAAACTAAACCTTCAGCTGAAAGGAATAAGCTGTCTTCGATTATAGCCAACATATTTCTTTCTTTGAAATTTTTTTCCACAGGATTAATTTTTATTTTGTCAGGATAATAAATACAGTTAATTTTGTATCAATAGGCACAGTCTTCTGGGGCAATTATAATAAGATCACAAAGACATTACTTTTTAAATCTTTCCCCTAGTCGGGCTTAGATTCTTCATATTTAGCTTTCTTCATACCTAGAATTCTTAAGTTCTCTGCTGGGATATTTTCATAAATGCACGATCACATAGAACTAGGAAAAGCATGACAAACTTTACAGGAAAAAATACTTCTCTTAGGTGTTTTAGGTTTGAGTATGTAGTTTTTGTTCAGGAAGCGATTTCTAGTCAGATAAGCATTGTTGGCTTACAAAGAGTCATAGAATATTTTGAGTTGGAAGGGACCCACAAGGATCATCGTAGTCCAGTAAGGCAAAAATGCTATGATGGCATTTAGAAACAATGCAGTTCAATCAAAAACTCTTCGTAAAACACTAATCAAAGATGTTCAACATATATTTTCTGGGTTTGTTTGCTGGTTTTTATTAATGGTATTGTTGTGATCAAAATAGGAAGTCTCCTTCTTAAGGCACTTGTGTAAAGCATTTTTCCATCTGTCGTCATTGTCACTGTGATGTCATAAACCAGCTCTTTAAGTAGGAAACCAACAAAAATAGTGCATGAAGCACTTGAGGGGAAAAATTCAATGGGTCAGATACTCAGCTACATCTGACCTATGGATGCAGTGAAGGCAGTCTTCCAAAGCTTCGTGTGACCTCCTAGTCTCTTGAAATTTCTTGTAATACAAGAAAGTTACAAAGAAATAACTTTATCTTATATTAAATAAGGAAGATATAAAGATTTCTGTGAAACCTTTTTCTGTAGGATGAAACAGTATCACACCCTCTGTTCCATTCCCATCAGTGTTACTAGAAGCAGTGAGATGTTTAATGAATATGTGGTCATGTCAAATTCATCTGTATTATACTAGTGAAGAAGTGCCCTAAATTATCTCCTAGCTGTCTCTGGATAAAATGGTCTCAGTACTTTTAGATAGACATTTGAAATAAAGAGAAGAAAATTACATGCAGAAAATATCAAGTCAGGGTAAAAACTAAAGATACTAATGACACTATTTTCTTTCAGAAAAGTATCAATTTAGAAAAGTACTGGATAAAATATATTAAATCTCTAACCAAACTGGATGAAGTAGAAATATCTTTTGCTCCATAGGTTTGCTCCCTAGGTACATAACAACATAACATTTTTTTTACACAACAATTATAGAATCAGGCCAATAATTTCAGTTGGTTCTGAATTCATGTTTCCGAATCATGGGTCATCTACCGTCACCACCTGCGTCTCCTAGAACGCTTCCATCAACGCTGCCTCTGTACAATCCTAAACATCCACTGGTCAGATTATGTGACCAATACATCTGTTCTTGAACAGGCAGCAATCACAAGTATTGAGGCCATGCTGCTGAGAACGCAGCTGCGATGGGCATGACACGTCTCCAGGATGAAGGACCACCACCTCCCTAAGATCCTGCTTTATGGTGAACTTGCCACCGGCTGCCGCAAGAGAGGCAGAAGAAAAGATACAAGGACTCCCTGAAGCAACATCTCAGCCTTGGCCATATTGATCATCATAACTGGTCTACTCTGGCCTCCAATCGGGAGGTCTGGAGACACACCATGTATAACGCTGCTGATGCTTTTGAGAAAGCACGCAGGATCACTCTTGAGGAGAAAAGACAACGCAGAAAGAATCGAGCCTTGCAGAATATACCATCTAAGGAGTCTTTCTGCTGTGCCTTTTGCAACTGGACATGTCTATCTCGTATTGGCCTTTTTAACCACCAGCATGCTTGTAACAAATGTGGATAGAGCCCTTCCCAAATCTTTGTTCACGAAGCCTAGCCATGATGATTTTAAGAAGTTTTATGCATACATATTGGTTAATTTTGATACCATATAAACCAACCAACCAAGAAAACATTTCCGTTAGAGATTGCAGAAGAAGTATAATAAAATATTGAGTGTATTATCCACTCTGCCAGATCAGGTCTCTAGATCATAGGTTCCTTAAGATAGATTCTTTATTTAGCATACTTAAATGTTCTAAATTCAGTACTCTGTAGAAATACAAATAGCCAAAGATGAAGAAAATAAATTGTTTACTTCAGTATTTTGAAAGGGAACCTGTACAGCATCATATATCTAAAAAGTTTAACACCTTCTTTAATGGAAAGCTGGTGAAAGAGCTTGGAGGCATTACACACACACACACCCCCAAAAAAAGGAATAGAAAGAGCAATAGAACAATCAGATGAAAAAAATTATTCCAGTTTTTGTATTTCATTCAGGAAGAAAGTACTAGAGAAATGTGTATTTCTTTCTGTGTGAAAGGGACTGTGAACTATAATGAACAAATGCAAATTAAAGCCACTGAGTAATATCATCACTGTGTTATAATATAAACACAAAAGTTCTAGTCTTGGTCACATGTAAAATCCATAGCTAAGGATGCATTTATTAATATTTTGCTGTTGAATGTAGTAAAATATTTAGCCTCATAGTGGAACACACATCCTAGCAATTCATTTGAAGACATTCATATGCTCCACCAAGATCCATCTACTCTTTTGCCATACAGTCTGTTCATTCATGTTGAAGGAGCTGAAGACGGAAAGTCTTCAAGAAAAAAGAAAAAAGTGTATTATCAAGACCAAGAGGCTTAGGCTCATTCGAAGTACTCATATAGGTACTAGATTCATGAACCAGAGCAGAATGGAATCAAGTCTTTCCTAGGCTGTAGCACATATTTCAGGTTCATTTACTGAGTGCTTGAAGGCTGGATAGTCTTCTACTGCCACGTGTAGCGAGCAGCTCTGCAACGATCAAAGGAGAGAATCCCTGTCAATTGCAATTGCATGGACTATTAGCTCCTCAGGAAAGCAATTCAGTCCAGCTGCATCATCGCTGATGCTTTTTCTGCATTAATTAGCTCTGGTAATGATGATCCAGCAGTGCTCTTGTACTTGAAAGTCTTATTATTACACATAGCAAAATGAAGTGTTTTGTAGTTATTAGTTACTAATTTTCATGTTCCAACAAAACGTGGAGACATAATCAAGTGAAAGTCTTTTAGCAAGACTTTTCCCAAGCTCAGCAAAAATCTTAAATAGTGTAGCTGTACTGACATGTCTGAAAAATTAAGGGCCTGTGAATCACAAAGAACCTATATGATAATCCTCCATGGAATTTTCATTCTTTTCTGACCATGCTGGGGATGTGTCTGACCCTGATTCCCCTCATTGCCCCGACCCCAGTCCCTACATGAAGGCTGGTAGCCTCGACTGTCCCAGTCTCCAGAAAGGTGCATGCCAGTTCTACCCTACCGCCCACTATTAGGGCTTCCATAGTCCTGGGGGAGGCACCCTGTAGTCCAATGGAGCCCCTGACCTTTACAATGGCCTGACTGTTACTGCAGACAGGGCCTGAGAGGCCTGGGGTGGACTAAAATGGGGTCATCAGGCCCAGTCAGCATGGGTTCATAAGAAGGAAGTCTTGATTGACCAGCCTGATCTCCTTCTATGACAGGGTGACCCAGTTAGTTGTCTACCCGGACTTCAGTAAAGCCTCATGACACCATTTCCCGCAGCATTCTCTTGGAGAAACTGGCTGCATGTGTCTTGGACAGCTTCACCATTCACTGGGTGGAAAAATGATTGGATGGGCAGTCCCAGAGAGTGGTGGTGAATGGAGTTACCTCCATCTGGCAGCCACTCACAAGTGGTGCAAATCTCCAACCCTAGAGGTTTTTAAAAGATGTGTAGATGTGGCACTTGGGGGCACAGGTTAGTGGTGGACTTGGCAGCGTTAGGTTGATGGCTGGACTCAATTATCTTAAAGGTCTTTTCTAACCTAAATGATTCTATAGCTGAAGAGAAAATCTCTGCCTGCCAGAAAGCTGTATTACCTATTTATATGATAAATCCCGGTTCATTAGCAAAGAAGTGCACTAATACTTCCATAAGGATTTGTTAACAGAGGTTTTCTGCATCCTAAAAGCTTGTAATAAAATAAAAAGAGGACTGCCAACACCAATTTTTAGCTTAAATACTTTCAATTTTCACTAAGAATGTTGCTTTTAGTCTAAAGATTTAAAAATTATTGTTTCAGGAAGATCAAAAAAGGATACTATTTAACATTGATTGTTTTTATTTTATTTGAAGCAAAGGACCTAATTTCAGTGATATGTGTCCTTTTTCACAAGTGGAAAATTAGTAGTTTACTTGTCAGTTTCATCTAAAGAACCCTCAGTTTTCTTCAAGAAGTGCTTGAAGTCAGTTTTCATCACTTCTAATTTTTTCCACATCATTTTTCAGCCTAATCTGTTGATTAAGCTTGCTGTTAAATCAAAGAATTTTGGGAATCCTGAGACTCCATTTTTAGGATTAAAAAAATCCTAAAAATAAAAGATAACACTGTTTCATACACAGACAAAGAACTAAATGGTATTTAGAATTATTTTTATTGTCACAATTTTAGACAGTGTAAAAGCATTGGAAATGCTGAAATAAGCCCTTGAATAAACTAGTTGATGCAAAACACAAGATGGCCAGGATCTTGAGGAACATTGCTCATGCATAAAATTAGTCTGAATTCCTCTTTCAAAAAAGTTATCTCATTTGCATAACATTAATTATTCTCACTCTATTTGCTTCTATCTCTGGTAGTGCAAAAATTATGCTGATATATCCAGTTTCTATCATCAGTTTTCTGTATCTTTCTCAAAATGACAACTCAAAAATTATTTTTGTTTTGATCTATTTTTACTTGTAGCTGAATGTCTGTGGTTTGCCATAGGTGTAGATAGAAGAGAGAACTGCTTAATCATAGTACGAATATTCCTGCAATATTTCTCTTACATTTGGATTAATACGTTCAATTCCAGTCTCTTAGAATGGTCCCTTACCTTCTCCTGATAGCTTTATTCTGGAAATAAGTGCTGTCAGTGTGTCGTAGAATCATAAAATGATTTGGGTTGGAAGGAACCTTAAAAATCATCTAGTTATAACCTCCATCACCGCCAGGGATATCTTCCACTAAAACAATTTGCTCAAGGCCCTGTCCAACCTGGCCTTTAACACTTCCAGGGATGTGGCACCCACAACTTCTCCAGTGCCTCATCACCCTCACAGAAAGGAATTTCTTCCTAATATCTAATCTAAATCTACCCTCATTCAGTCTAAGGCCATTCTCCTGGTCCTATTGTGACATGCCATTGTAAAAAGTTCTTTTCCAGACTTCTTGTAGGCCCTCTTAAAGTACCTGAAGGCTCCTATAAGGATGTCACTTTACAACACATAACATCAACCACAAAGAAGTCCCTATCCTATTAATATTGTTACAGAAATATTCAATTTGTAGTCAGCATGTATATCAGAGAAAGATGTAGAACACCTGGACTCATATGTTCTTCATTGACTTTTTCCTCAAGCATCCTGATCTCTCATCCTCAACATTGTAGAAGAACTTCAGATGTAATGTCGTATCCAGAAGGAAGAAAAACTGGAAGAAATATGGGTAGCACAGGTAGTGCCTGTCGTCCCATATGCTCAGTCCAGATCTATACTGTCTCCAAATAAAGAAACCTAAGGGAAAATTTTTGTCTGAATATGATCACTTCTTCTGGGTTGAATGCTGTTCCCCATGCAGCTTAAAATGCTACACCTGATTTCTCTTAACTTGGTGTATCTTCCAAGAGTTGATTTATTGGTATATTCAAGTTCTTACAGCTGTCATAACTTGACAAACCCCAGAGCCTTCACTCAAAATAGCACTCTAGTGTAGCAACAAATGGTCACGTGCTGGAGAGATGGGGTTTGTGTTGGATTTTTGGTTTTGGTTTTTTGTTGGGTTTTTTGTTGGGTTTTTTTGTTGGGTTTTTTTGGTCACAGAAATAATTACTCTATTGGAGACTTAGAACTTGTAGACTCCATTCTCTGCATAGCCAGTGGAGAGCAGTTTGTGCATGTAGGTTAGATGCCTACCTATGTGTTAAGGAATACCTCAAAATATAGTTTTATTACAAGAAGAATGTTTATTCCTTCTATTCCTATTATTTAATTGAAGTGTATCTGGAAGCAATGAAGTGGAGCAAAATCCTTTTTATTTACTAGTTCTATAATTTTCCTAAATATAGTACTTTGAACAGCAGCGACAGTGTAGTATTTTCATGGGCAATTTGTGCAGCTGCAATGCAAGAGGCTACCTCACATTAAAAAGCTCTCTATTTCTTCAGATGATCTTATATATTCCTATATTAAAGTATGATTGTCAAAGAATAATAGATGAAGATCCTGTCATAGATAAATATGATAAAAAACCTTCAGTCCATTCCTCCTTGTTCTTTTGTTACTTCCAACTATATGAACTAGTTTCGGCAGATACAAATAATTTATGGCTTAAACAGAGAAAAATGCAGGGAGGGGGTCTTCCTTCTGGGGAAAAAACAAAGAAAAAACAACCCCACAAATAAAAAAACCTCAACCTTCGGTAAAAAGTCATTATTTAGATACAACTGGATACTTATTATTTTGTTATCTACTATAGCTTTGCCTAAAATTCCTTTTTTTTTTTTGGTCAAAAAGTGACCTGTTGTGTTTCATATATGAAAGGTGCACATTAAAAGAATATGAGCTAGCAAATATCTTTACTGAAGCACTGTTGGCAGCTGAGATCACTGACAACTTCCTGGCTGTGATTCATAATCTATATTGGTGCCTTTGAGACAGCAAGCTATTGATTTTTCCCAGTCTATAATCCAAGACCATATACACAGCTTGTTAGACATCTGTGGGAATATAAACTGAGTTTTGATACAATTTAGGGAGCTTCTGTTAGCGGGGCACTTAGTTTTTGTCTTTGAGAAAATCTTTACGCATCTGTGTAATCTTGAAGAGATTTTTAAGAGATAATTCAATAGAGTTTGGGTTGTTTCTTTTTTTTTTTTTTCCTTTTGGTAAACTACTTTCCCGAGTGGAACTCATATGAAGTAAATATTAAGTGGCAATAATAACATATAGGGAACTTTTTCTAATGCTGTTGTAGGTTTTTTCTTCTTTTTATTTCCTCTGATTTTGTCAAGTATAATTTGAAAGCACTTCTGGTTTTCCATGTTTAATATCTTGTCCATTTTATCCATCCTTCCTAGGAAAACTCTCTGGCCTTTACTGCAATACTTATGGTACATATGCACAAATAACATTCAGAAGAACAATCATTAACTGCAATGCAGTTCCTCCACAGTAAAAGACATTCGAGTAAGTGCACTAAAATTCTTCAAAAATTACGCATAGCTACAAAATAGTTTTTGAGTTTAAGTCACTGCACACACTCTCTGATGTATTAAAATAACTGCATTTAGTGTTAATTTTCTGTCTTCTGAGAGTCAGCTAAGGAAAAGGAAAAGGTTAATACAGTTTGAAGCTTATTCACTAATGTGGAAATGCCATAAGGAACAATCTTAATGTATGTTCTTTTAAATATTTTTTAATATTTGTGCAAGAATACTTTAAGGGCTACCATGTAAGGAAGATAACTGAAGTGCTTAATGGGCTTCAGACAACAGAAACATCTCCATGCATGTTATCATATTGCACGTTAATTTGGAAGGTTAGGAAAATATTTACACTGTCTCCAAAATCAAAATAAGGCATTCTTGACTCTATGCGAATTATTATTTAACCAAACTTGGATGATCCAGAAACCATATAGTCAGAATGGGGTAATTGCTCATTTTATTTTACACCATAGCTAAATTTTCTTACACAATAAGGAGAAAAACAAAATGTTGGGATACATACATATATTAGCAAAATTTTATGTTGGAAAACTGGTCCAATTTTCATACGTAATAGAAAAAAGTAAACTTTATATTAAATAACATAAAGAAAAATCTTATTGTATAGACTGCTTTTAAATGGAATTTTTGCAGAAAAGCTTTTCAAATCTATATTTTAAAATAGCTTTTCATGCACTGTCAAAGGATTTTTTGGCTAGTTCATTTATCTATAGTTTAATTGATTTCCAGGAAAATAAATTAATTCCCTAATTCTTCATATGTTTATGCATTTTCTCAAGCTGAAGATCATGAGTAAATCAACTGGATTAGTATCATGCTTTAAGTTAAAAAAAAAAGTGTTTTTGCAAGGTCAGAGATAAAGAAATGTGCAAAAAGTTAGAAATCTAGAATAGATTGAGTGCATTAATTTTGTTTCAACCTAAACAAAACAGCAAAATGCACAACATAACTTCCTGCTTTTTGCATAATTTTATTGTTATATTTAAGCTGATCTATGTACAAAAAAGTATTTAAATAAGCCCCCCCCCAAAAAACTAAACAGTTTTGTGGGGTTTTTTATTCTATTATTTGGGTTATTTGGGATAATCTTATATCTTCCAGTCTTTGCCTTTCCTACTTTCCTATGCACCTTGGAAGACCTCATTGCAGTCTACAACTTCCTTGGGAGGGGAAGAGGAGGGGAAGGCACTGATCTCTTGGTGACCAGTGGTGAGATCCAAGGGAATGGCCTGAAATTGTGTCAAGGGAGGTTTAGGTTGGATATTAGGAAAAGGTTCTTCCCCCAGAGGGTGGTTGGGCACTGGAACAGGCTCCCCAGGTATGTGGTCACAGCACCAAGCCTGACAGAGTTCAAGAAGCATTTGGATGATACTCTCAGGCACATGGTGTGACTCTTGGGGATAGTCCTGTGCAAGGCTAAGGGTTGGACTCAATGGTCCTTGTGGGTCCCTTCCAATTCAGCCTATTCTGTGATTCTGTGATCCTGTGATCCTGTGATCTAACAAGGAGCAAGAGTCCTTGCATGGACTGACCTTGCCAATGCAGACTCCAAAATGAAATATGAAGGACAAAGTGATAAAAAGGCAAGAATATGTTGAAATTTTGGATGCTAGTTATAGGTCACCAGGTTATCCAGAAACAGCAACTTCAAGGGGGAAATCAGAGAACTAGCTCTTAATTTTATGCTTGAACACTTCTAATGTCAGCAAAATATTTTTGATTCATTATCTCTGGAAATCTGAAAGTATTTCAAGAATGTGAGAAGATCATTCTTGCTCATATCACAAGAGAGGAAAGGAAAAGAAAGGGAGATTGAGCAAACACTGGTCATGAGCACTTTAGAAATGCATGTGATAATAAACATGATAAAGTAGGAGATGGAGAGTAGTTATCAGTAGTGTATAACACAGTTTTCAAATGTGGCAACAAACATGGGTAGAGCCCTTCCCAAATCTTCGTTCGCAAAGCCTAGCCATGATAACACAGTTTTACTAAACAAACTGCTGTTCTCGGAATAAGTAGTTCAAAATGGTTCTACCTACATGCAGGTACACAGTTCAGCAAAGGTTCATCTCACTGAAGTTCAAATACATTTTAAGAAGTGGTAACATAATGAAGAGAAATGTCACTGCTTAGAGCATGTCTAGATCTGTACACTTACAGAAAGGCTGGAGACAAATGCTCCCTCGTTATAATTTTCCAACTGGAATGTTACATACTCAACTATACAAAAGATACAGAAATTGCAGATTGACCTGTTAGTTGCCCTTTCCTATCTTCTAAATTCAGTATTATAACAAAGGCTGTTTTCTCAATGTAAAAGTAAGTGTATGATTTTATTCAAACCATACCATGTGAAAGACAAGTACTTCCATCTTTACTTTTTTATTACTCACCAAAACTTGCACTCCTTCACACAACTCCCTTCTACCAGCTCCCTACTGCAGTAGTCACAAGCTATCTTTCGATGAACATGAGATGGTAAAAAAGTAAACACACCTTTTGAGAGTTCGATTGCATGTTTAGTTATAGGAAAGCATAAGGACTTGTTAACCAAAATGCATACACTGTACTTTCATCCAGAAACAAACTCTACAGTGTCAGTGAGAGCTATAAAATGCCAGTGTCCCTGGTCAGGATATTATAAATGCTCTTTCTTTCCTTTAAATAAGAATATCGGTCTACAAAGAGAAAGGTATTTAACGCCCATACTGCACCACTGTAGGCTGAAATCAAGCGAGCTTTTGAAGTGACCATACCTTCATTTTGCCGTTTGGTAGCTTATAGTTCAAATCTGCCTTTGTCCTTAGCTAAAATAAAGGAGTAAATTCTGGAATTATAAACCTAGTAAATTGTAATTCCTGTTATTTTTAGGATCTAGGATCTGGAAATCAAGAGAGGGCAGAAACTGGGCAAACCCCACTCTGTATAGGGGTACAACACATTGCAAAGGTTGTGAGGTATATCCCAGGAAAGGGCGTCACAGCATATGATTATCACTCGGATTTGAAAACGGATGTTATTTGGAAACCCCTTTTTCAGGGGAAGTCCTAGGGGTGAACTTCCTTGGTAGTTGCATATTTGTAAGAATCGGGGGGAGAGAGAGATAGCAACGGTGACCACCCATGTCAATGAGAAGAGTATACGTTTTCTCTGATATGTGAAAGACCAAGTAAGTTTCTAGACTTTCTATTTTTTTAATTGAGAATAAGACAGTGTCCTCCCAGATAGCTGAAAAGCAGGGAATATTCCCAAAGCAAACACTGCAGTTGAACTTTTAGAACCATGTGAAGACTTTCACGATTTGATAGAAATAGCTAATGACCTGTAAGTACATATTTTGAATGGGACTTTTTTTGTACATCAGAAATAAGATAGGGCATCAGTCCCTTAAATTGTCACCATATAATCATGGAGGAGGATGATGATGATAATAATAATAATAGTAATAATAATAAAGTAGAAAACTTTAAATGTTCACTATAATTAATGAAAACCTGCTCATTTAAAATTCCCTTTGGTAGTCCATGACATGGAAAGACAAATTCAGTGAGACTTTGTAACTCTTTCTGTGAGAAATAGAGAGGCAAATGTTTCTTAATTTTTTTAGATAACTTCAGAACTTCTGCGTTTAGTGAATTTAAATTGGATCAACTGACATCACAGAACTCCTAATTCATTTAATTGCTTCTTCCAGAATAGCATTTTTGTTACCTGAGGATAAAATATATGAGGAAAAATGAGAATGGAGATTTTTTTTTTGTTATATTTTTATACTAGCAACAAAAAAACTAACATCTGAAGCTCAGTCATCTCTACTTTAAGGATGGATGATTATTACTCTTTAAACTGCTTTATTTTTTCTCAGAAAAATATATACTCTGTTCTTTCCTCAACTATGAAGAAAAATAAAGGGTCAGAGTCCACAGGGCTAAAGCAGAGACCACAGGTTCTTAGATAAGCAATTATTTTAATGAAACGTTAGAATATTTCTGTGAGTAGTTATGAAGATTTTCATTTAATGTAAAACATGTTAGGACTCGTGTTTTAGTGGGTTTTCAGTTTTTAAAGGGTTTTTTTTTTCCTACCAACTCCCAAAACTCCCATTTACTTCAATGGTAGCTGCAGGTGCTGAAAATCCATTTGAACAGTCCATACCGATTTGAAATTTTGCAGTGGCCTTTCTCTCACACACATGCTTACACATGTTCCTCTTTACCCTTCTCTCTTTTTCCCTCCATCTGCCCAAGATTATGACCAATTTGACCAGACACAGATACTCCTATGGTGGAGATATAAAAGGTACAAAGAGGTAGTTAACTGAACAGAGGAAAAAAAAGAAAATAAAAATAAATGTGAAGCTATTGTACTGCCTTTTCTTTTTTTTCCCAGAACTTTTAAAAATAAAATGCAACCTTTTAACAAGGAGCTAGATTTCCTAGAATATTAATCAAGACTTGGGGTACATGCAGATGAGTGAATTCTTTAGAAGCACCTCTAATGCATTTTTACAAGGGTCATTGTGTTTTACAATGTAACAAAAAAAAAAGAAAAAAGGAATCTAAATCACATTTTTACTATACTTGAAATAAAAATAAGCAATTGGAAATGCATTGTAAACAGGATTATTCAAACTCAGCTTGCCTTAAGATAGAAGCAGCTTTTAAGCAGGCTGTTACATAAAGGTCCAGTATTGCTGAGATTTTTATGAGAGTAATCTAATGCATTGGTCAGACAAGGTTAAGAATAATGCCCTTGCAGTCTCCCTAGATGCAATGATAGTATTTGATGTGAATAAAAAGGCTACACTTCCTGGGTGTTGGTGAAACTGAACTGCACAGACATCTATTTGGAGATTTGGGTATGAATATTCCTCAGGAAAAAATAAAATCAAATAAAATATCCACAATTTTTTTGAATCTTTTATTTCCTGAGTTTTGTACTTATGTTTCGTTGTCCATCTTTTTCTCCTTTCTCCACATTAGCTTTCAAAACACTTCCTGAGGCTTTTAGAAATGTCGTAAACTTACTGTATCATTACTGATGCACACAAACAGGAACATAAATGAATACTGTATGTGGATGATATTCTTCTTTTTATAACCCATCCTGATATTTCAATCCCAGCTATTACACTGTTCATAAATCAGTTTGGGATCCTCTCTGGCTTTAAAAGTAATTATAATAAATCCAAAGATATGTTTATGTATAGGAGGCCAATTGAACCCTTTGCTTTTCAGTTTCCATTTAAATTGGTCTCCAGAGGTCTTACCCCAGGTTATTTATTCCTTTTTCTTTAGATCTGCTGTACAGATTTAATCTTGCTTCTCTGCTTTGTAAAATTCAAGAGACACTGTACAGGTGGTTTTCGTTCTTTCTTTTTTATTATTGGGGAAAGAACTGTCATTAATTAAAAACAAAGTGCATGTTGTATTTTTCTCTGATAACAAATAAACGTACTAAGAAATTTTGAAGACTGGCTTAAGAAATGTTTCTAGAAGCTTTGAAAGCAATCGGTCAACTCATTTAATTAATTTAATACAGAACAAAAAATATGCTAGTCTGCTTTGCAATTTTTTCATTTGCCTGACTGTAAAGTATAATTCAGCTTCTAAGTTCTTTCTGCATCTTTCTGGCTGATTGAATTCCCATATCAAGGTAAGTTAGCATGTCAGTAGGTGTGGATCAGAGCAACAGAACTGCAGGGCTGGAAAGCTTTGTCTGATCACATAGGCTTCTGATTTCACAAAGCTATTCTTCCAGAAATGCAGCAAATGCCAGAGTATCTTGAAAGAGGTCAGCTGAGAGAGAAGATGCAAATCTTAGCAACGACCTGTTAAGAGCAATGTAAAAAATGAGGGAATTTGTTTCATGAAACACAGACCTGAGAAACATCCTTCCACAGTATTTTATTTCACCTTTTTCATTTTATCTCCCTTCTTTGCCTGAATAAAATAATGTGAGTCACATGTAAATCTGCAAGGAAAAATCTCCCTTTTCAACTATAATAACTCATCAAATAAACATCAAATATTTCAAATCCTTTTCACTGTCTTTGCATGTGAAACATATAACTTAACCTTTATAAGAGAGATAAAATACGGTGCTTCATATGTTTTGATTGTGATATTGATGTTACAGAAATGAGTATATGAGGAGGGATATTTATGAGGAACAGTACTGTGCTGACCTTAGTATGCATCGAGACCATTTACATTGAGGAGAGGAGAGGAATTTTGTAAGACAGGCTTTTTTTTTTTTTTAAGAAAGTCAATGTGTAATTAATCACAGGAGTCCAGAGGCTGTGGCTTTAAGAACACTGCTAGTTATTAAAAAAATTAGAAAAAAATTTTCATATAGCACTCTGGAAAGTGGGAAATGTTCTAGAGAATGAGGCTGTGGAATTATGAAGTACTAAACCATAAAACTGGACTAGAATAAAAGGGCTCTACCTGCAAGGACAAGATAAGCGGGTTAGCTTAAGAACTTTCTTTTAATATCTCACAAAAAAGATTCAAGTTTTCTTTGTAAATTACAAAGAATGTTTGTTTTGACTTTTGTTTAAATTATTTAATTTTATTTATTTTCTATTTCTCATAGTATGGCCTAAAATTTTGAAATCTTCTGGAATATTCATTTGTAAAAGGGTGAAACACTTCTACTTCAGTGCTCAGGTTATTGCACTGTCACACCATGATGCGCCTCACCATTTTTAAATTACCTCACATACTGGTTAGAGGATTGAGAGCTATCTACTACTAAAGGATTCTAAGCAAACTGGCCCAAATACTTTTTTTTAATTCATATAAATGGTCCCAAATGGATCTGTCTTTTTTACAAGACAGTCTTTCCTGGCAACATATTGCACAAACACATCATAAATATCAATCCCAACTATATAACTTTTAAAAATGAAAATAATCTCAGTGTTCTAGATGGTTTCAAATTTCTTAGGCTTTCTCTTTTTTTTTTCTGGTTTTGAGATATTAGGTATATTTCTGTTAAATTCTGAACAACTATGTTTTGGTATGTCAGTTTAATATACAGATTTATTAGCTTATCCGATATTTAAGAATTTCCCTAGTCTTACCATAATCTACTTGTGAAAAATACAGGTTGAGAAAATGATCACTGTGTTTGGACATGCACTAAGATCAATGTCTTCTGAACAAAATTAAAATCCATTTTCAGTCTAACACAAACCTTTACTCGAAGTTGCATCTATCTTAGAATCAAACAGGTTTTGGTAACATATGTTTTGCTTTGTTGGTTTTTATTTAACAAAGAAAAAGTAATTTCTTGTCCAGTCATTTCCAAATGACTGACGCCATCCTCCTCTGTATCCCTTCCACTGAAATGAGCACCTCAATCTTGTGCCCCGGATTTGGCTGGGATAGAGTTAATACTCTTCTTAGTAGTTGGTATAGTGCTCTGGTTTGGGGATTTAGTATGAGAATAATGTTGATAATGCACTGATGTTTTAGTTGTTGCTGGGTGGTGCTTACTCTAAATCAAGGACTTCTCAGTGTCTCATACTTTATCAGTGAGCAGGTGCACAAGGCAGCATGAGGGAGCGCAACCAGGACACCAGACCCAAACTGGTCAAGAGGATATTCCATACCACAGAGTGTCATGCTCAATATATAAGCTGGAGGGAGTTGGCCAGAAGCCACTGATCTCTGCTCAGGGATGGGCTGAACATTGGTCAGCAGGTGGTGAGCAGTTGCAATGTGCATCACTTTTCTTTCTTCGGCTTTATTTTTCTCTCTCTCTCTCTCTCTCTCCTTCTTACTACAATAATTACTATCATTATTATTATTTTACTTTATTTCATTTATTAAACTGTTTTTATGTCAAACTGCAGGTTTTACCTTTTTTCAGTTCTCTTCCCATCTCACTTAGGCCACGGGTGGGGAAAGAGAAAGAGCAGTTGCAGAGTACTTAGTTGTCTGCTGGGGTTGAACCACAACAGTCCTTGAAATTTAATTGAGACCTTGAAACTTATTTTAGTAATGTTTCTTTCTTCAGAAACACACTTTTACATAAAAGAAGCTATTGGCATTTTCCTGGGAATAAACATTGTCTCTGTAGATAAAGCCTGTAAGATCTTGAGCCTATTAGGTCCTGAGACGCCATTTGGTTTTCAAGTGACTACTTAGTGTCGATTTTGACCTTAAGAATACTTATGAGGTTTATACATCTGTCTGCCATGGAGACATAGATTTTGGAGATATTCAGTGGGCTACCTGTAAGGTTTATAATAAAAAATAGGAAGGCTAATACTAGAGGTTCTTCTGAGGCTGTTTTCCTTTCCATTTTTCTTCTGAGGACCCCTGGATATGCAAATCATGAGGCTATGCTGGAAGGTTTATCTGTTTTGCAAACCTTTCTTGGGTAGGAAGGACACGAGGGTCGCAGTAAACATTTTTCTGCTGGATATATGAGCAGAGGTTCAAAAACTGCATTGAACTATCTGTATTATTGCACAACAGTTTGGATGCTAAACAGGATTTGTTGTGGATAATATTCACCTTTGGATGCCATTTGAAAGCTCTCTGGGTGTCTGAACATATAGGGTTTAGAAATATTAACAGGAGCTTCTCAGTGTCCTTGATTCTCTTTCAAATAGTTTTTACATAATATTCGTGTGTGCCCACATATATACAAATATATGTCTTTGGATTTGGTTGGGTTTTTTACCTTGATTGTGGGACTCAAGAAAGGGAAATAATTTGATCCAAGTCATACTAGGATCAATAAGAATCATATCACTGATTTTTCTGTGTAAATAAATTCAGTTCTCAAGTATCCAAGTCTGATCTCAGTTCCAGACATGGTGTTATGATTGCTGCATGCTGTCTAATTCTTGTTTAATTGGTCTTACATAAATACAGAGAAAAAATGTTTTTTAATAAGTATATTTTAATATGAATAATGGACATAGTTTGCCACTACAGAGTGATAAATTTCTGAGATATTTAGGATAATATTAACCAACTTAATTTTTATTATTTTTGTGCTTATTCTTGGAAGTTTTCTTGGTATGCATCTTTCTGTTTATTATGCTATTGGCAAGTAAAAAAGTCAGATTAAGGAGGCTCCAAAACATTCCGATAAAAAAACCTACATCATGTTGCTGTGTGATAGCAGAATTACACACATGAGTTCTATAAAAATGAGATGGGGCTTTTTTACTCTTTTTTATTATTATTTTCTTAGACATTTTGCAAGTATGTTTCAGAACTCTGTATCAAACAGATTAATTAGCTATTATCTCATACAATGAAAGTTGCCTAAAATATGGGGTTATATTTCATATCATGTTTTAAGCCACAAGGTCTAGAAAACTGAAGGAGTGTTTTGCATGTCCTTGTGTATAGTTCTATTCTTTATCTGATATTATATAGGCCATTATGGAAGACAAAAGAAGGATATGATTGAGACATACACATAATGTATGATAATGAACAAAGTTGGATAATGCTATTTATCTTCTTTTAGCAATTAAAGCAGGGAAGAAGCAACTAATATAAAGAGTACTGTAAAAAATGCAAGAAAACCATATTTTTATATCATTCTTAACCTTTGGAACTCCATCCAAAAAATATCTGACTCCTGATTTTGGCAGGATTCAGAAAAGTCTCTATGATATATATTTTATTAATTACAAATATTCAGAGTGAATAAACAAATGACAAATTATTGTGAAAATCAGTACAGAAAAGAAACTTGAAACTAAGGTAGAATTTGAAGAAGAAATGTGTCTTTAGTGATATATTACCTACTTCTTTTTCAAAGCTGTAAAGATACAATTAAAAACCAAATATTATTTAAATGGAGAAAATTAAGAAAAAATTTATTAAGAGGCATTAGAAATATTGCTTCAGAAATACTCATTGCTGAAAATAAACCTGAGGGAATGCTTTTCCACTTATTATAAGCCTGATCCTTGATCTTGCAGTATGCTGAGGTTTGCTTTTTGGGCTGTGTGCTTTAATTGTTTTGGCTACCACCATGCTGAATTGCAACCCTGGCCTTTAACTGCTAAGAAGATATAACTCTAGTAAACAGAACAACATATCCATGGCAACCTACAGTTTTACTTCTAACTCTTCAAAACACAAAAAGGTAATTATTTTTTTTTCATTATATTTTTATATTCCTATGGCTCATAATAACAGTGATGACCTCCTGGCTGGGCATTTCCAAGCTATTAATGACAGGCTGAGTTATGCGACCTTGACTTCACCTGGAACCATTAACTTTTCTATCTAGTCATTAACTGCTGAGAAATGCCCTCCCTTTTAGTCATTATTTCTTATATATGCATTTCTTAAATAGGCATTTTCTGTAACAATTACATGTCAGAGTAATTTCATATTTTTTATTAATAAGTACTATCTTATCTTTGTGTTCAAGCCACAGGGATCCTTTGACATCTAGCAGCTTGCAAATCATTTAAGTTTCTAAGGAAGAGGTCGTCATTTATGCACAGGCAAATGGGAGACAGAGGGCTTAAAACAGCACGTTTTACATGGGAGGAAGAATCCTTGCATCGTTTGAGTTAAATCTATGGAGCATATTCAGAAATGCTGAGGAATTCATTTTTAGTTCAGGCATTTAGATGTACAATGTATATATGCCACAATACCGGGTAGAAAACCCTTAACGTTAATAGTAAAGATGACCTCTAAGTTATCCCTTCTGACTACTGGATCTTTAGACAAAATGGTTAGTAATTTCACTGGGATTAATTTGCCAGCATTTTGCAGACCCTTATCTTATTTTCTGGAACTCATAGAGGGATCAGAATCCACATGATATATTTCTCTTATCTGTCAGTACAGCAGCATAAGATAAAAGAAGATTCTTATTGAATGGATATATTTTTCATTGTCCTTCATACCATAGATTAAATAGTTCCTGTATGATTTTTCTTTTCCTGATAGACCAAGCCATACTTCTGCATAAATAACTTCTGTGTAATTTGAGAACTCTTAAGAAGAGCTCAGTAATCAAATTTTTGGATGCTGTAATTAGTGGCCTTACCTGGATCAAAAACTAAATGTTGCTGGAGGAGAAAAAGGTTGTAGTTATTTTCAAGGGTGAGACTTAGTTGTGTGCATGGATGACAGATTGTTATCATATATGCTTGGAAATATCAGCAACAGAGGATTTGTTTAATTTGTTTGTTCCTGTAACTCAGACATATAGTTATACTTCTGTAAACAATGTTTGCTCAATGAAGTGCTTAGTTCTTTGCATAGGGTAATTCTCTGACAATATCCTTGACTAACAGGAAATATCTGTCCTATGAAGACAAAAAATGTTTGTTGTTCTTTTTGTTGTTATTTTATTTAGGTGTCTGGTTTATTAGAGCACCTAATTTTGTGCAAGAGCGGGGATAAAAAGCAGAGAGAGGTGAGCGAGGCCAAAAGAACTTAAATTAAAGAAGTAAACTCTGCAAATCTTGATAAATGCAACTCTACCAGTAAGTGACAATATAGGTGAAATATTTCTCTTTTAAACTTTTTCTATTAGTTTTTTGACAGGAGTACACTAGTTCAGCTTTAATGAGATTCTAGTGTAAAAACTTCAGGGCTAAATAAAAGAAACAAATCAAAAGGACCGGATGATTGCCATTTAATGTGAAAGAATGAAAGTGCAAACAATCATTGTATGACATCTAGCTGTGCTAGTCACTGCAGAATGACAGGTAGAACAATTCAAAGTTACTGATCTAAAGATGGAATAACAGCTCATATGTTTGAAGTGCTCAGAAGATGAAGAAATAAAACAGACTCTAAGATAAGACATGGTTAAGCCTTTTAAATTCCATGCCTTATTGTCAGTATCATTTGAACGCTTTTGTACACATTTTTTTTCCCTCAGAAACTACTTTAAGAGCTGATTTTTATTATTATCCTTCAGGCTGAATGGTGTGCTTTGTTTTTCAACAAGATGAGAAAAAATGTACACAATGAAAAGTATATTACTAGTTTGCTAAGCACACATATTGGATATATTCAGAAGTATGTATTTTGAGGATATATTGTTAAGTTGTGCATTTTAAGCAAGTTCAATATTTCACATGCTAATTTACTCTACAGGTAGCCTGACTTTTTTAACATGCAACGTAACAAATTTGTTATGAATTTCTGTTTATATTTTCCTTGTCTGTCCTTTTCTTGATATTATTTTAAAGCTCTAAGGAAAATCACCTATTCTTTCTTTCAGCAAGCCTTTTTATCAGTGAAATAACCTATTCTAGTTACTGCTGGAAACAATAATCTGTAATTGCTGCTTTCAGTCCTAATTTGGCTTGTCTCTAGTTTTTCATCTCAATCTAATCTAAACCTATTTGAGCAAATAAAATGATATTTACCTCATCCTCTGTTACAAGCTTTCAAGATTACAGGCTTCAGGAAAAATCAATACAAAATACCAGCTTAGCAGCAGGTTTGTGCTCAGAAAGAATGCTAACTTTTCTTTCCTGCATTTTCTGACTCTGTACTCCCCTGGAGTGAAAGCAAACCTTAGACTATAAGGACTGGAAAAAAAAACCAAAAACCAACCACAAAAACCCCAGCATTCAATGATGTGTTTGGTTCATGGTTAGTAGCCACTTTTGAGCTTACAAGCCGAAGTGCAGTGCATGGTCAAGCTCCTAACCTTTAGCTTCTGTTTCCACACTACACATCTTACAGAGTTCACCAAAAGGAAGGATCTCGACCTTACGGATGATTTTTCAGACTCAAATGCCATCTTCATTTATTATTTATTTGCTTCAAGCAGTTGGGATTTGAGGTATCATCATACCTGACTGACTGATTTAAGGAAGTGGCCACCTCTCTGTGGGGGAATCTCATGAGAATAAAATCTTATTACTTTCCAAAAAGATTACTTCATTTACCACCTGAAATAAGCTTTTGATGAAAACATTTGAATTTTGAGTTTATAAACAACCAAGAATTCTCAACAGTCTTTTTTTTTTTTTTTAATGCTGAGAAGGATGTCTGGCTGTTTTTATTTTGATTTTGCTTTGTTCTGTTTTTGGATTTTTTGACCAAGAAACTGATTATTACAGAGATATGTATCTTTATGATAGTTACACTGCACCTATAAACCTTTTCAAATTATTTGTTCTCTCCACAGGCTTCTTCTTCTCACCCCCACTTTGTGAATGGTCTTTGATTTGAAAAATTATGTGTTACCTGGTCTTTCTATAGACCTATGGGATCATAATCATGTAATAGTTATGTAGTATTTGAAAGCATCTAAACCAAGTCCAACATTTAACTTAATCACCCCTTTCTGAAATATTTAATTCAGGACTCAAGTTTCCTCAGATAAGTAACAAAATAAGTATGTCCTTTTTTTTTGATGCCTCTACAAGAGTAAAACAGACACATGCAAAAAGTTTATTTCCCCGAGAATAGTTGCAGTTGTATTAATGCATTTAGGGGACAAATGTAAATAGAATATTAATACCTATTGTATTGACCTAACTGTGTTTACTAAATTAGTACTCAAGTCACTCTAGGCACAGAAGTAATGAGTGGAGGGAGGGGGATAAGCACTTCAGAGTGCTTGAATCTTAGGTGAACTGAACTGCCCTTTGGAGATACTTTTTTTTATTTTATATAGAGTGTATCTAAGATAACCTCAGGTGATGCATCCTAAACTTATTTAGGATAGATCCTAAGTGATAATTTTGCTGCCAGCAACTTTTAAGACATAAGACCTATTTTACAGACCTTGTCTCACCCATTTCAGATCTCATTTGCTTATTTAGTACCTACATAATTTTAAAAACTGGTAAAAGAAAGATCAGTATCACACTGAGTCAATGATGCAATGGACCAATCTTCAGTTTCATTCAGTTTTGGAATACATTCAAGCAGTAAAGTGCCATGTTAGTAGAAACATCGCATATTTACATCTGTAAGATTTTATTCTACTATAATGACAGTGGTTAAGAGTGACATAGTGCAAACTTCTTTGATGTAATGTAACCAATGAAGAGAAACAGCTGCCTCCAGAGGACAATTCCAGAGCTCTGTATTCACTACACTACACTACTCCAGTCCATTTATTTAGCCAATTGTTGTTAGTAGTCTTGTATTTCACTGGCAAGCTCTTCAGAACACTGCTTCTAATACAGTGTACTATCTTGTAAACCCTAGGTACCCCCAGTACAGGAATCAACACAACTACCACTATAAATGGTAAAAATAGTGGTAAAAATAGTATTCATTGTATTTATTAGAAATGATGAGAATATTATTAATAATGACAAGAATAAAAAATTTTCTCAATTCCTAATCATGCATTTATGAGATAAACTCCTAACAACCTGTCAGAGCTGCCTTTTTTTAAAAGAAAGAATACTTTTAAAAGTGTTAGAGGTTGCATAATCTTGATATCACTTCCTCTGAAAAGTCTAAGTTCATAGAAAACTGAAAATGCAGAGACAAAGGAAGCAGGCTGATTCTTAAGAGCAGCGGTTCTTTCCTCTTCTGAGCAGTGTGACAAGAAAAGGTAAACAAGATAACAGCAGAAGTCACACCTTCCCATCTGCTGAGAAACCTTTGTCTTCCAGAAGGCAGTCAAACCCTAAAATTCTACTGTAGATGCTGAGAGTCAAACCATGGCACCTTCAGACTCAAAAGAAGCTTTTGGATGCTACACAATGCAGGACTACTTTACCCACATGCACAAATAATGATAGTCTAGAGGGAAACGGGTAAAGAGTCTTTCCCCAGAAAAATTCCAAGACATGATAAAAGCTTCTACTTTCCTTTTGTCACCTCTAAAAAATTATTTTAATTGAACTAGGGCATTTTCTTCTGATTTGCTAGGAAATGCAGGATGTTTAATTTTGGGGGGATATTAGATGTAGTTTTGTGCCTTTCTATGTTTTTAAAAAGTAAACTTGCTGAAATATCACTAACAAAAAAAAGAAATGGAAATTGATATAGAATGGATAATACTGAATGAAAATCAGACATATGGATAACTTTCATTTTAGTTTTCCATTCAGATACTACATTTTTTTTTCCTGAAATTTGGAATAGTTTCTAACCATTGGATTTTTTTTCTACTGAGATAGTTATTCTTTCATATTTTTTCCTGCTGCTAGGGATTCAGTCTCAATTGGAGGAAGCAGGCGTTGAGGTCAAGATACAGTTTAAAAAAGTGTTCAACCTCTATTTCAGGGACAAACAGAAAAAAGACTCAATAGTCCAAAACAAATGCAGAAACTCATAAAGAATGATTTAATCATAAAATAAATCCCTCCCATTCCAAAATGAGAAATTAGTAGGTAGAATATGCTTCTACTTTAAAGAAAATTTAGATTTCCTTAAAGTTGCGACTGTAGCCAACTTTAAATTTAACCATTTACTTTGTAGATAGAGGAATTTGGATTGAAATGAAATTCAGCATGCTATGCAGTTGTAAAAATCTCACAGTAAACATCCTTTTTTTATTCTATATTCTCAGCTTGCATTTCTTGTGCTTGTCGGTAGATTTTGCTGGACATGTTTTCTATATTTAGTGAATAAATTGTATCTTTTAAGAGCTTTTTTTTCCTAATTTACAGAAGCATTTTCTTTTCAAATTAATACATACAACAGAACATTCTGAGTTTAAGGAAATTAATTGTACAATGTAATGAATGATTTTTCAAGAGCTAAGACAACATCATTTAAAATAGTCAGTTTATGAATCAGAAATATAATTTTGCTTTTGTTGAGGTTGAAAAAAGAAGGTTTCTTTTATATACTGTATATCCCAAGATGATTTCAAAGCACTTTCACTTAGAAAAGCTAGCTGCTATTACATATGAATTTTCAAAGCTCGCCAAGGCTTTGGAAGGAATGATGAAAATTACTATTGCCCGACCTTCAGGTTTTCTTTGTTTCATAAAAGGCTAAGATAGCATTTTTGTCATTTTTCTTTCAGCTCAGGTCTTTCATCATAAATATCAAAGCATGCAATTATGCCTGCTCATATCCTACCGTATTCTGCCTGTTTTCTATCCATAGTGATGGTGTTCTCTTTTAGGATGCCTTTTTCTTTTGTTTTTCGCAAATCTGAAAGAAGTCCCATGTTTTTGTTGAGTGCCATAAATTGTTCATGAAACGCATGTTGCATTCATTGAAAAGAAGAAGAGTTGATTAAAATAGCTTTTATTCTTTTGTTCTAAGCAAAATCCTAAAGTGATATTCAAGTGTCAATCCCATCAGGATCACAGAAGACTGATTTGGCCTACAGGTGGAATTTTTAAATACTGCTCATTGCAAAAAATGGAACAATCTTCTCTTAAAATCTCTAGTTTCATGATGAAATATTCTATTGTTCCTTTTCATTTTTCATGAATAACTTGTTGTTCTGTCCTGTTTTGTGGTTTCATGTGGGCAGATCATCAAAGGCATAGAACGCCCATAGCTGCTGTTACCTAATTTAAGTCATAGTTTCACAATATACTTCAAAATTAGGTTACCTCTTAGGTAACCAAAATTAGGTTAGTCCTACGTACTCAAATGAGCATACATTTGCATTTTTGCATGTTTACTGATCTATTCCAATTTCTAAGGCATATTGGCATCATGCAAGTGTTATATCTGGCTGAAATATTCTTGACTCATTTAATTCTGAAATATTTTTTTATTTGGTTTTGGTTTTTTACAGCCACTATCTTAAACATTAATAAGTTATACAGTAAAAATATTAATTTCCATTAATTGATTAAAGAAAAAAAAAATTTTTCTTGAAAAACAGAACAGTGAATGTTTACTAGTTCTTGTAGGAACACACCTCCCCATTTTTTTTTATTATGCTCAGATTTTTATCAAATTTACAATGACACAAGAAATACATTGTTTTCATCAATTTGAACTGTGCTGTCACATGAATGTGAACTTACTGGCTATGTCTTAAGTTACATGTCAAGGGATATACATTTTCCACATAGAATAAAATTGATTTCAAGCTCCTTTTAATGGTGGTAGAGCAAAAAAAATCACTGCATTTTTAAACCAAGTAGAACTGCCCCAGCATATGTTAATAAAAATAAGTATGCCTAAATAGTAACAGTGTTACTCATAGTACCTAACATAAAAAATACTTAGTAATAATTTTAGAGTAAAAAAAACTTACTATTTAATAAGATTTGCTGATGTTAGATTGTGATAAAATGAATAAAATTGTTTTCAAAAAAAATCTTAATTTCTTTAAGAAAGTATTTAGGCCTTTTTCAATCCTCTGAAAAAGAGAACATGAGAAAAGAACAAGCAAAACCGAGAGGCTTTCTGAACATTTTTATTTGCAGGTAGCTTTTGAAACATTTCTCCTCAGCATATAAATACTCCCAGCAAAAACCTCATCATAGTGGCTATATGTATCAATACTGCAAAAGAAAGGAAGATCACGCTCACCATAAGAGAATTCATTAACTCTTAAGACTTCTAAAATATTAATATGACTTTCAAACAACGTTGCTTGCTTATGCAGTGTCCTTTCAATTCACCGTGAAGTTGAGATGATAGCTTGAAATTCTTACATTACTATATGTATCCTTCTTCCTACATCATAGTCTGCATTTGTTTATTTTTCCACACTGAATGATAAATATGCTCAGAAACTATTATGCATTAAAAAACCCCAACAACATGATAAAGTTTCTCAAAGCAACTGCGTAAGAAAATTTTTTATATTTGTAGCAACTCATGGAGTATTTTGGCCTCTGCCTATCTGAAAACCATCTGAAGTAAGTTGATCTTTACAATGTCTCTTTCTATCAGCCAAAAACTGCATTTCAAATGTTAAACGTCAGTAATAAAGGTATTTTATGCTGAATAATACTTTAAAAAGCATTCTGTTTTCCATCCATGATACTTGGATTCCAGAATACTTTAAAGTCTATTCAAAAAGCAGCTAATACCAAATTTCTTTTTTTTAATTGGAAGAAACTTCTCCATTTTAGCATTCCTTATGCTTACTATAGAATAGTAATGACACCGTTATTTTTTGCAGATTATAAATCTATGTCCCTATAAGCATTTCATCATCCATGCTGAAGTAATACCTTCAACTAATAAAAGTTTGTCTTTGCCTTTTTTATGGAAACCATAAAAACGGATTAAAAAGTATACCAAGTAACAGGAAGACATTCTAAAGTATTCCCTTTTGCCAGAGGCAGATACTATTAGAGACTGATATATGTGTGATATTTATGATCAAGGCTGAAGAGACCAGAGCTTTGTTAATAAAATTAAGACAGTATTACCAATTGCATACGTGTAAAGTGTGGGTTCCAACCCAGAATCAGGCAGAATACTTCAAAGTTAGGAGGTGGAGGCTTTACTTATTGCTTTCAGTATAGGCAATAAATTAAAAATGAAATGAAAAGGTGAGCTGAAACATGTATAGTGGGAAACAAAGAATCAAGCAAGGGAGGGTAACATACGTAATAACCATTATGAGTTACGATGATTTCTGGAACATCATGGCAACAAAAGAACAAAACATGCTGTGTAGCTGACAGAAATCAGAAAAAAGAAAGAGAGTCTTCATCCTATAAAACATAAGTCAAGGAAAGGTGTCAGTAAAGGGGATTCTGATTATGAAAATCTGTATATTTAAAGGTTAATTCACTAAAATAAATGTATGTAAGTTGTATAGAATTACTGGCTTTATACTTAGGAAAAGAATATTGGATGCTTAGCAATAAATAAGATCAAAGATGTTACTAATTTACTATTACTAGTAATCACTATTTCTGATAAGTAAATAGTAATAATAGTCTGATTCATTCATTAAACCAGTGCAGTGCCCTAACAAGCCAGGTTTAAGGATGTGTGTCCTTTAAACCATTTCCTTACAGGATTATGACTTCTAAAAACACACAGGAGGAGTAAATTGGAAGTGATAATATACAGGAATTGTTTGAAAACACTGGGGCTACTAAACAGAAGTGACCACAATATAAATTATTTCAAAATTGGAGGAATAAGACTCAAACAAAAAAACAAGTACTGTAACATCAAATTACAGAAAGGATTTTTCATTGGGTTTTGTTGTTTCTTTTAATAGCATAACTAGTGAAAGTGGCCCTAATATAAAACATGAGGAAAATTGAATTTTGACTCAGGATAGACATATGTTGACTGTGTTATAACAGAATTATGGAGATCATAACTTACTACAGTAGAAAATGCAAGACAAAAGTCAGTATTTGTAAATGGCAAAATCTGCAAGACTGCTTGAGTCAAACTGCTAAATCCTATCTTTCCCTGCAGAAAGAATCATAAATTCTGTCAGACAAACATTTAAAATAGAATAATAGAGCCAAGAAGACAAAAAAAATCATATATCCCGAGACTAAAAGGCAAATAATGTATTGTTTAAGTATGAAAGAAACAGGAGGTATGTGTGAAAATGTGTGGGTCTTCAGGGCTCCCAGGGGCTTGTGGGACAGAGTGTGAATGATAAGGACATAGTGATAAAACAGTTTATTTCTTCCTGACAATATTCAACTGAGGTCATACAGTATCTTCAAGAGGAGATCATTTTCTGTGTTAATCCTACTGTAGCATTATTTTCAGATGTCTCAGTTTGTGGATGACACCAATCTAAGTTGTGCTCTGATACGCTTAAGGAAGGATGCCATCAAGAGGTACCTTGATAGGCTTCAGAAGTGGGTCCAAGTAAACTTCATGAAGTTCAGCAAAGCCAAGTGCAAGGTCTTTCACCTGGGTTGGGACAAGCAGAATTATCAGTACAAACTGAGGGATGAATGAATTGAGGGCAGTCCTGCAGAGAAGGGTTCGGAAATAATAGTAGATGAAAAATTGGACACCAGCCAGCAGCATGCACTTGCAGCCCACAAAGTCAATCATTTCCTCAACTGCATAAAGAGAAGACTGGCCAGCAGGCTGAGGGAGGTCATTCTCCTCCTGTCCATCTTCATGAGACCCCACCAGGAATATTGTGTCCAGCTCTAGGCCTCCCAGTGCAAAAAAGAAGTTGATATGTTAGAGCAAGTCCAGAGGAGGGTCACAAAAAGATCAGGGTGCTGGAACTCCACTTCTATGAAGAATGGCTGAGTTGAGGTTGTTTAGCCTGCAGAACAGAAAGCTTTTGGGAGATAGCTTGTTGTGGCTTTCTTACTAAAAATAAAGAAATAATCTGGGGTCAATGACCAGAAAATAAATTGCTAGAAGAAGAAAGCTAATCTAGGAGATCACCAGAGAAAAAAAGTTGTCTAACAAAATACCAGTCAAGACAAACTAGTCTCAATCCTTGACTATTTGATTTTTTTATCAGTGGCACCAGAGGAAGAAAGGGAGAATGGGATAGGGGTAGTACAAGTTGTTACATAGGCCACCAAAAGTAACGTGTTTACTTCCAAGTACAATAAAGTATTTTGCAATAGAGTATTAAGGCAATATACCTATATTTAATGCAAAAATCATTGAATGTGAAGTATCATGAAGAAGTCTGACAGAGAAGAAAATCAAAAGTTGCAGTGCAAAGTGGAGTGGAATTTAGGTGCCCTTAGATTTCTAATGAGGCCATACATATAACATCTTTCATAAAATGGTGCATAAGGAAGTCTGAATTCATAGCACTAATTCAGATATGCAATAGAATGTTTATCAAGAGACCTTAAGGACAAGAAGGTAAAAACAACAAGAAAAGATGAAATGTTATGTATCATCATATGATGATCCAGGATTAGTTTTAGGAAATTTACCAGTAATTAAATAACTGGAATGATCTTCAATAAAGTAAGATGTTTCCAGGAGTATGGAGACCCTGTGCACTGGACAATTCTTGCTATGCCACATACTTCAGTGCATTTCTGTAGGACACTGGAAATGTATACTGGGACACTACAAATGAGCTGCCCAATCATACATTGTGGCATGCTCTCCAGGATCACTCTGATAAAACAATCTTTTTCAGCATGTACATGTATATGTATATACTTCCTGGGTTCAGGGAGTAAAGAGAAATTACCTTAAGACTTGTGACAAAGAAAAGGCTGGCTGGTTAGCAGAAATCTGTATTTAGCAGAGGAAAGAAAGTTCTAGCCCCTCATATCTGGTTTTTCTTTAGCCTTAGAGTAAATCAAGCAACAACTTTCACTTAAGGTTGTAGAAGTTAAAGCTCACATTTGTAAATCTAGGTTATTATGTCGTATATGTTTGTTTTTGCAGCAAATTTGGTGAGAAGGGAGGAGGAAGGGATACCCATTAGTAAGAGTCGGTGTAAAGGATTCCATTTTTCCTTGATTTTCAGTTTCTAGTCAGCTAAGATTCTTCGGATCTTTCTGTATGGAAAACTAGCACAAAACCTTCCTAAATGTATTTAGCTTTTCTTGGGCTAATCCCTTAGCAACTCATTTGTAACTATCCATTAAATTAGCATAGCACCTTGTACTCTTGAAATTCTAGGGCTTACTGTCTTAGACAAACTAAAGCTTTAGGAACTGTTAATTAGGAGTTACGGGACTTAATTAAGCAGGAGGAGGAAAAAAGTTCCCAAACTCCATATTGTGTTGTAATGTTTATATCTATGCAGAATAGCAGTTAATCTGTTAGAAATAACAGTTACAGTATTTTAGTTTGAGAATCTATAAATCAAACAAAAAGAAAAAAATTGAAGTTGACTTGCATAGGCTTTCTGAAGTATGATACGTTATGTACAAAGCCACCTCAGTTCCAGCATTGTTGCAAAAGGGATAACTGAATGACAGAAAAAAACTATACTCATGTCCTGTGATTCAAATAGTATTCCATAAAAGAAAAAAACAATTTCCAAGACTTTCTGGCTGGGATATTTAGCGTGCTGGACTTTGGTCTCTAAAGGTCTTCAGTGCACAGGAATTAAAAAAGTTTTTGAATATAAAGGATTCTTCCTTCTACTAGTGAGAAACCCCTAGAAAAGAAGAAGATTATCTAAAGATGTGTTTTGACAAGAAGAAACATTCAAAATATTATTTCCTGAATAAAGTTCTTGTGAGCAAAGATGTCGCAAGTTTTTAACCTGTGTCAATGAATGAAGTATTATTGCATTTGGTCTTTGACTGTCTTTATATATGGTTAGTTCTCTTGCTTCAGGAGGAAAATATCTGTCTGATGAATCAATATAGATATATGTAGATGTACCAGGCAAATATTTTCTCATTGAAGTATCTTGATCAGAACAACACTTTGTGCATGCTTAGAAATCTTATCTGCTAAGATAAAGGTATCTACTGCTTTTCTGAATATACTGTTCACAGTTTTATACTCCAAATCAATTTTAATTTTTAAAGTGAAAAATGTTACAAACTCGAAAAATGCCTTCTGATAAGTTAAATGGAAAAATCTACACAAAAATCACCAAAACATCTGACAAACCACCTAAAACTAAATTCATAGATATTAAAGGTGTGATAGGCCTTTCATATTATGATCATGACTACGGGACAGATGTGTCTTGTTTCATCTTTATTACAGCTTCAAGTTGCAGTTCATCCATAGGAAATGTACTGTGTTAGTAAGATCCAATCCGTAGACATAGCCAAAGCATGCAAAGATTAAGTTTTCCTGTAAGGTGATCTAAAAGAAAAATTGGTGTCCCTTCATTCTGTCTTGATAACTGAAAGAGATAGGCTTAACACCATTATGCTGCTCCAGGACAGTAAGTAAATTCTACCTCTGAGTAACTTCCTTAAGCATTGGTCCAGATCCATGGAAGTTAATGACACTTTCTACTTTGCTTGAGCTAATTAGAGATGGAATTGAGAGTCCTGGTTGCCTGTTTTCCTGAACAAGGTAAATTTGACAGAAAGGTCAGCAGATAACACGGTGAAGTTGATAGCCAAGTAGTGCTAAAGGTCAGCTGTGGATTAGCAAATACCCAGAAACCAAGGAATTGCAGAAAAGGAATACTTTTGAAGAATTGTTCCCTCCCTGTGTCACTACTGATGTGGGTGCGGCACTCAAAGAATACAAGTAGAGCATAACCACAATCTCCGTGTTACACATTTTTCCCTTAAATTTAGGTCACAAAGTGCGATGGCATCAGTTAGGCGTGATTACAAACAGTCCTTTGATGTATTACTGTACATTGGTTATATTAAACCATTTCTTGTTTCAATCAGAAGCAGAAGAGATCACTTAATTCTGGACACACATATTGTAGAGACAAAGAGATGGGAGAAATAGTGTGATCCTTTTAAGTTTTTATTTAATATATTTATGACCTATATTTCTTTGGGCTTCAAAGACATTCAAAGAGTAAAAAATTTGATAATTATATAAAAAACCTGAAATGACAATAATATCAGTATCTGTAAAAAAGATCACTTATGTAAACTGTGGTTTTTATTTTAGCATTTTTTCTTTGGGGCTCCTAAGTTACAAAAGATGCAGGCACCTTCTTATATCTAGCCTTGAAGGTGATGCAGTGTATTGATTTGACACATCTTGAGACCTAATAATCAAGTACATGTTTTTATGATTGGCTGATGTTGCCTTGTGTCTGGCTGCCTAAAGAATGTTAAGTTGACTGAGGTCATCTATAGCCTATAGATAATCTACACAACTAATAAAAATGCTAAATAGACTGTCAATCTGTTTTCCAATCATATCAAACCTCCTAATCCAATTTGTAATTTACAAGATGAAACTAATCTAAAAAATAAAATAAAATATATCTGTTTACTAGAACAGGGTGATATATTACCAGTACACATCTAGCTGCATTTTCACATTTGAGCTTTCTCTTGAAAGGTTATGATAATGAATATCATAGCCCGGTAAATTTTTAACAGATTTTTATGGACAGAACATTGTACTGATGATTATTATCTGAAAAAAAAGCTTTATCTGAGCCTCAGATATGTGGAATGCATTACTCTATAACCTTAAAAATCCATTTTGTGCTTTCTCATAAGGTATTTCAGCTGCAGATTCGTATCTGAGGATGGTATCTTGTTGAAAGTATACATTATATAAATAATAGTAATATTTTGTGCTACATACAGCCAACTCCAAATATTTTCTTTCACTGATGCAGTAAAATGTATATTTTACTTGAGTGGACTTATACATAAAAAACACAGGAACTGTGGCTGTAGAATAATCCATTTTGGTTCTATGACAAAGCCCTAAATTTAGTGGTACATCCAAGACCACTCTTCCTCAGACTGGTGGGTGTTAGCAAAGAAACTGTAGTCCAAAAGTTCACACTGTTGGAGAGTGTTATATTTTCTTTCCAAGATGTACAGCTAAAGAAATTTTCATATAGACTATGAACTTCCAATTAGTCAGATCATTTCCTAAATTTATCTAGGCTTGGTTTAAACTCACACATAGCAATATACTGTAGGGTCTTTGATAAATTGTCAGTCTTGTTCAGTCATGTGAATACAGATTTTATAGCATAAGCCAGTCTGCAAAAAGTGACTTTCTGCTGTAGGCCCTTTAAATCTGATGGGCTCACAGGCAGATGTGACCATTTCCCAATTTACTATTTGTCAATATATGTTAAATTTATTTTCAGTTTGCTTTTTAAAGATCATATGACTGAAATAATGTAAATGTATTTAGTTTAGGACATTAAATATTGATTCTGAATGTTTTTAATTATAACCAAAAACTTTCACACCTGAGAATCCTATTATTTAGCCTCTGCTTCCAGTTGTAAATCTGAGTATTACAAAAACAGAATAAGGAGTTAAAAATTTTAAGGCCTAAAATTTGCCTTGGCTTTTGGTGACCTGTTCTTCAAACTGGGGAAATCATAGTATTTTCCATCCAGCCTAATGTCCCCATTTGCTTTCCCATGAAAATCAGAGAGAAATGGACAAGTTGCAGAGTTGCATTTCCCACATCTCATCCTAAACCAGGATGAAATCAAGATCATCCAGACTAGGAGCTAAGAGTTGCTTCCACACCTCAGCCATGCTCTGCCACTAAAAACTACGTAAAAAGAAATAAGTAATATTTTCCTTACTGGAAGAATGATAAGAATGAAGTTACATGCACTATTCTAGGAGAGGAATTCTCAATACTGATCAAGGTGCTCAACCTCCATATACAGTGAATGCAAAGAGCTTAGTACCTCATGATAAAATGTCGGGTGTGAATGATGAAGGATGTAAAATGAGACAGAAGGAAAAAGTAAATTAACAGTAAAAAGTTTGACATTATTTTTATTTGCAAAGTCTGTCTTCAAACAGCAAACCTCTAAATAAGTGAAGTTGTAAACTCTTTTAAATTGAATTTTGAGTCTTTTGATCAGATAGGCACAATTTATTTGCCTAAATGTATGTCTACTGTCATTTGAGCCATTAAGATATCATACCTGGCTTCTGCCCTCCCTTCATAATGGAACAGAACTGCAAATTTTTCCTATATTTTTAAATCATATATGAGAATCTTAGTTTATTTTCTACAGCTTAATTTCTTAGTTACTCTTGTGGGTCCTTTAGAAGTAATGTATAGATTTCCAGGGCCTTGCAGACAGCTGGAAGAGGACATTCTGCTTTCAGGTAAATTTTGATGTCATTTGCAGATATTTTGCCACAGTTATTGTTTCTTTTAAAAACAAATAAACAAAAAATATCTGGACAATTTTTTTAATAACAATGAAATTGATTAGGGGTTTGATTACTTTCAGGACAGGGAATTTTAAAAAGCTCTCTCCAAATATAAAACAAAATGAATTTTAAAAGTGCATCACTGAATTACTGTAAAGGGACAGAATTAACCTCGATTCTTAGAGACGGATTTTAACACAAGTAGATTCTCCACTATTCTTCTTCTTTAAAAAATAAAATTACCCAATCCTACTTATGTAACACATAAATGTGATTTTTTTTTTTTAACTTCTTTTGGATACTGTAGAATCCATGTTTTTTGTCAGGCCTTTCAACTTTAGGAACTGTCTATAACAATTTTACCTGTAGTTGAACTATTGCACACATAATCCCTTGAACTAAGGATCATTTCAAGTGATTATTTTCTAGGTGAGATACTTTAATTTGCAATAAAAATATTTAAACTGCAAGTCAGAGAAAAATAAAAAATGCTATTAAATGTTACTTGGAAATTTCTTAGACAGTTATACCTAAAGTCTGCCTACTTCCTACAGTGTGTAATAAAAAAAAAATCTACTTTCCTTTCTTCCCATTTCAGCAACTAGAAACTTATCTGATTGTGATTTCAGACACATAGAAAGATAATAGCAACATTGTCACCGTTCCTGTAGTAGAGTAATGGCAAAAAAACCCCCCCTGGTAGCTCTTAGAAGAACTTATATTCTTTCTTGTTTAGGGCAGCCAATCAAGAATGTTGAAAAAGAAAGAGTGAACTCGTTTTACCTATGCCAAAGTAAGGGTCAATGCGAAGAATTTCACCTTACTCTGGGTGATGCCTAATGTTGCAATCAAATCCCAGAATGCCACGTCTGAGCTGATTTTCAGTAATTTCAGTTAATTTTAGTTAGTTCTCAGTAGATAAGAGAATAAAAATATCTTGGCTTTTTCTCTTCCTGTCCCTCTAATTGGCAGCATTTCAATCCAAGTCTTCAGATCTGTGACTTTCATTTTTTTCCTGACCATGCCAAGAATATTTTTTGGCATCTGGCATTTTAATAGGAGTATTGCCAGTGACCAGGCATTGGATGGAATCAAAGAATTGGCACTGTATTTTGTAATTTTCACAGAAGCATTTGATTTGATTGACTCTAGAATGCTGATTAGAGGAGATAATACTATGATGCTCTTAAGGATAAGTCACTTAACTCAGATTCATGACTGTTTAACAAGAAGCGCACATAGATTTCTTGTACAGGGCAAGGAATCTGGCTTGGCTGAAATGGACTGTGATGTCTGCCAAGACTCAGTCTTCAGACCATGTTTATTGAATTTATTTGTCAATGATTTATTCTTGATTGTATTAAATCTATTTTACAGCTATATCGATGATGCAATGTTACAATATGGTTCTAATTCATTGGCCATGGTAGAGAAGGATTCAGATAATTTATGGAGGAAACTTTAAAAAGAAAACATTTTCTAATGAACAAGAAAAACTGCTGCTATTAATATTTCCAAAAAAAACCAAAACAATTTGCAGTCCTTAGTCAAAAAAAAAAGAAAGTCCTTCACTGAAATACTTAAGTCATGACTTAAGGGTTGGATCAACACTGTCTAGTTACTCTTGAGCAATTTTGTGTTGAAATGCTGTTAATTGGAAGCAGGTATCACTTTAAAAGGTAAGAATTCCACAAAATATATTGTACTTAAGCAATAGATGAAGGAAGAAACAAAAAATTTGCAACGTGCTGTCAGATTAAAGGTTGTTTAAATTTAGAAGACAAACAGACTGTGATATCGATAAAGAGCTATGTAGATTTGTTTTATATTATTGCTATGGATAGAAAAAAATTCAATTTGCCTTTAGGCAAATTTCAGATTTGTAGCTTGACAGAGTATAAGAACATATCACTGCAGCTTTTATGTGAATAAGTCAACTTACTTCCTCCTCGGTGAGTCTGGAAATATGCAAATGTATTTTATGTTTGGAGAGGCCCCTGGTTATATGAAAACAATGTTGTTGTTTCTTTTAGATTTTAATTTAGTATTCTGAGCCTTGGAGGGAGAAATCATCATAGACTCATTTACCCTACAGTCAGTGTGACAATATAGGAGGATACATTTAATGCCTTAGCAGTAAGCATTTTGAACAGGCATCCAAAGGTGATAAAAACTGAAATAATCTTTGGCAAAATTCAAATGCAACTTAATTGAATATTTAAAATAGTTCTCAAGGTATATCTAAGAATAAATTATGTAATGATGTGGTAGAAATTATTTGATTTTATACTTCCTTCTGCTTAGCATTACCATATATGCTTGGATAGGAGCAGGGTAAGTTTCTTGCTGTGAAAGTCATTTGAGATGAAATACGAAGCATTGTACATTAATGAGATTTTATTATCTCCTGTTCTGATACTTTTATGAATAAAAATATAAAGGTATTTATATAATTCTTTAAAGCAGGTGCTGGTTTAGACCTTCATTTCAAACTGGAATCTTCTCTCATATGTAAAATTTTTTAGATTTTAATATAGATATTTTAAAAATCAAAGAGTTTTCATACAGAGTAAATAGATCATATATGAGGGTATGTGATACAACATATTCCTTCTTCAAGGCAGAAATATTCAGATGCCTCTCCAGTCTCTTGCTTATATGTTTCAGGTTTTGGTTGGGGGGATTTTTACATTTCACGATCTGTGGAGAAATCCCACATGATAAACATCTATGCCATGAAAATCTGGTTAAGTTTTGCTTCATATTTTAAAAAGTAAACAGAATAACCCATGTCTTGGACGCATGCATTACTGACATCTAAGCCCTCTGTAAGTACTCCAAATGTTGGAATATACTAATACTAAACAGGAAGCAATTTGAATTTATTTTTAAAAATAATGCTTATCGCATTTATCAGAAAGTAGACAAAATTATGTCTTCGAACTATAGCCTCAGTAAGAATAAACAAAAGAGTTTTAGCTCCAAATTTCAGTGACAGTTTAATACCTGTCATCAAGTAATGTAAATGTTGAAAATATGTTTCCATGTACATATGAAACTAAGAAATGCATAGTTTGTTCATAACTCCAACTCTATTGCATTCAAAGCTTAGCTCAGAGGGTCTCTCTCGTGGATGTTTATGAGGGTTCCTCTGTTGTCGGTTCTGCCTTTCGTCCTGTCTTCACTTTACATTTACCTGTATTGTGTTCCTTCTTCTGTCATAACTATGTTGGCAAACTTGAGAAAATAGGGATTTTGTTCACTGGAATAGCCTACTGAAGTCAAGGAGCTGCTATAATAGAACTCTTCTGCCACTGTATACTAAAACAGAAGAATATTATCTAGGGAGAGTGTTGCTGGCATTGCTCTTTGCATGTATGGAGCCTGTGTTCAGAAATAGATAATCATACAAGTCCTTCATCTTAAAAATGAAAAAAGAAATTATTTTAGACTGGTTTCAAAGTCAGAACTCATTCTTAAGAGAAGAGTGAGTTCTTGTAGAGCTGATACTGACTAGCAAAGAGGGAAAATCCTGGTGGTCAAGAAGGTTCCTGTATTTAACTCCATGGAGCTGACTATCCACGATGGCCTCAGGGGCAGAGACAGAGATGTCCTTGGTTGTTTTTTGCCTGACAGTTCAGTTGTCTTAGTCAAACTCCAAATATGCAGACTGGACATGACAAAGGTCACTTAAAACTGAGTTATTCCTTTTTAATTGCTAGTTGTATTGACAATTCCTTTGGGACCTCAAAATTAGGGATTCTGAGACATACATGTTGGCAAAACCCTGCTCTTAAACAATTATATTTTTAGATTTACACATTTTATAAAGTCAAATAACTTAATGACATTATAAAGTTTGAAAACAGTAGCATCAAATACGAGAGTTCAAATTTGTTTTGATAATATTACCTTCTGTGATATCTTATCCTCTTGTAGCACGGTGAAAAATGAATCAGCCAAGTGTTCGCTACTTTTTAAGACTTTCTTTTTATCTAAGGATGATATGTTTTCCTTCAATTTCTTTAAATACTTGTTGACACACTTGTTATCTTGGCCAGTTACTTTGAAGATCTTTTGAAAGGATTGGTCTGGAAGTGATAATGAAGACAAAGGCATATAGTGTTTAACCATTCTATGATTTTGAAATTATCACTACTGAAGGTAAGCAGGAAGAGAAAATGTCCCTCTTAAATTGCAGATTTCTTTTTCTTATGAATTCACATGTCAAAGCTGTCTCATGCATACTGAATTTTTGTTTATTGTCAGTTAGATTTTTGCATCCGTAGGAGATCAGGCTATTGAAACAGGGGTTTTGAGAGGCTTTTCCCCAGAAGGACAAATCTTAAAAAATAAGCAGAGGTGAAAATGCCATGATCAGGTCAGTAAGAGATCTGTTTCAACACCTCTCAGGCAAACTATTTTTTCTGTTCAGTTTATACCTTAATTTATGTTTTGTGCTATGAATCACTGGGATAACCCTAACATTTGCATTCCATGACTTTTGAATGTTTAAAATAGAAGCCTTTATGTTGAATTGACAAATGGTTTGTATTAATATAAAATTAGATTTAGGAAAATCATTTAATCTATAAATGACATCTGGTATTTACAGCTTTAGAGCCTGATGAAGATAGATGAACTACCTTACATGTTTATAATATTTTGTAAATTTGCAAATGCATATTTAAATTGATTGTATCCCTCTCCCATCCTTCAAATGTCACTGGCCCTCTAAGGACCTAGTTCAAAGCTCATTTTCATTAATGGAAAGACTTACAGGCTAAATGTATAGCCTCAAATTAAACAAAGACTAAGAATATTCCTCATCTCTGGAATACTAGTCTTTCTACTGTCCAAGTGTTAGTGTGTTCCTCAGCATAACTTGGGCCTGTACCAGCTAGTTTTTGGCTGGCTAATTCCTAGTAGCTCAGGAGTTCATGTGAGCAATAGAAAATCTTGAACAGACACTTTGAGTGCAGCCTCCATGTTCTGGAAGGTGAAAGAGTTTAGTAGTAAGAGTGTGGGATTGTGTCAGCTGGCCTTCATGTCTCTTCCTGAGTAGTCACAGTGAAGTCTAAACCAGCAAGTTTGGGGGTTGTTGGGTATTTGTGTGTTCTCACAGCCTTGCACTGTATTGACTTCCTTGCATAAGGCTGTGTTTTAATAGAACTGGTCAGGAGCTTATTTTGATCAAAAAAAATTTTTCGTTAGAATGTCACTTCCAGTCCCAGTAAGTGTAAAATTCCTACTTAACAAAGTGCACAAATCAACTCATCCAAGAACAATAACCATCTGGAGTGGGAAGAGTAAGGTCCTGGCTTAAAGGAATCAACAATTGGAGAACAGGTAGCCTCCAGCCTATAGGAGTTGTCTTCTGTGAGTTGGCGTGATGGTGTCTGGGATCTCAGTGTGAGGCTGAGGACAGGTACCAGGGTACCCAGAAAGAGTTGAGTGGGATCAGACCTTTTAAATTTGAAGTGGCTCTTTTCAGTATGCAGAAGACTGGAATCCAATCCCCTTGGCTTGGAAAAACAATATATTTAAAGACAAATATTAAAAAAAAACCCTCTGGACTTCCTTCAGTTCCCTATATTGTATTTCTTCTTCTGTTTCAACTGGCATCTTAAATGTTTTTGATTTTGACTTGTTCAGAAATATGTCTTGAATTTTAAAGAACATTTTAAGCAACAGGGAAGATAAGGATCATATAGATGCTGTCTCTGTGCATGTGTGTGTGACTGTGTATAAACACTCCAGTAAAGGAAATTGTATATTCTGCAATAAAGTTACATTTATTCATTATTTCTAGTTTATCAGTATTTGTTTCTTCTCTTCGTGTTAAATATGTTTCTTTGGAGAAGTTAAGTACAGTTCATACTGTTCTTTACAATGGGTTAATATAATTTACTTTCATATCAGGAAGTCTGTGCAAGTTTAGACAGAATTTGGGCCTTTAACATTGTTTTATATGAATGCAGAATGCAATTATTTATTATCTTTTCCTTCTGCATGGGAACATACAGGTCTTAAGCCTATATTGCTCCATCACAAACTTTTATTATATATATTTTCTAAAAATCGTCGAGACAAATATGTAAGCTGCAAGTTCTGTATAAACTAGTTATGACTGAAAGAAGGTACCCCTGAGGTACATATCTGTGTGTCTTTTACACAATGTGTAGTCTCACATAGAAATAAGATTTTTATTTTGCTATATTGTAGCCAAAAAATCATTTATGCTTAATGGATCTTTGTCAGTGAGAAATAGTGTCAATGCATAAGAGCCAATAGAGTCCCTGAGACATCCTTGCCACAATGGGAAAGGATACATCATTCCTTCAGCTGTGCTCATAATTCCAGTGGCCAGCATGCTTGCACATGCACTCTTCAAGTGCCAAGAATTGTCTTCAGTGCTCAAAAATGGCAATGTCTGGGAGAACGAATTCATCGCCAATCTGCAGAGCCAGAAAGAGTGTGCATTAGGAAGGAAACGTGTTCTATCTTGCCTATAATGTCATTGCTCTGTGCTTTTCTCCAGTGCTTTTGTAAGGTTTATGGATAGCCTTGGCCTCTGAAATCATGATGACTCCAGATATTGCTGCTTTGCCAAGACAAAATAAATCAGAAGAATATTAATGTTAAGACTGAGAATATTCATGGAACTTCTTCGGGTTGGTCAATCTTTTTTCCCAGTGGCTAAACTCTACTTCTTTTATCCTTATCAAGGAGACCTAGGGAAAACAAGTTTTCTAACCTGAGCAAAATCTAGGTTTTATCAGCTATAGTAAAAGAAGGGCAAGTTTTTCCTGTGCAAATGAATAATCTCTGTAAGGCTTATAGAAAATGCTATAGATATTAAACTTTTCTTCATTTTAGTTCCAGTATTTGCAATGGTACTATTCAGTTTCTGGTTTTGTTTTTCATCTCACTTTTCTCCACATTTTATTTAAAAGTTTATTTTCTCTTTTTCTTATGTTGACTTGTCCTATTGGGAGTCTGCAACCATCCTTCTGTTGAACTTTCACTCACAGAGCTTTGAAACTGGTTGAAAATGGACTAAAAAAAAATATATGATTTGTTGCTGGCTAAAATGTGATTGTTAATTTCATATGCATTAAATGGATACTGTTTACAACTGTATATATCTGGACATTGTGTGACATGACCTTTTGGGCTCACTTTCCTGCTACCTTTGACCTTGCCTATACAAAGCCTGCTTTACAACATCGTCTGATGTGAGCAAAAATGAAGTTCCTTGTGTAGCAGAATATCAGTTTCGTACAGCATAGATGAGAATGCTGTTGTCTCATTTAAATAATACCTCATTACGAGATGTTTTCCGAGTAAGCAAGGGGAAAATAAAGCTGTGTCTGTAAATTATTGGCCAAAGACCATTTTCTGTATGACATATAGAAACTGTAAGGAAATGCAATCTATTTGGAGTACTTTTGTCATGGTTAATGAATTTTAAGTTTTCTACACAATTCTCAAAAATGTCTGTAGCAACATAGAGATACAAGCTGTTTCCATATCGCTACTAAATTTTAAAAAGGAAAAGCAAAGTGTTCTTAACAATCAAAAAAGAGACCTGAAATTATGATTGTAAATATCACTAACAATCAATTAATGATATCTGAAATAAATGGGCCTAAAAGAAAGCAATATAGAAATGAAATAAAATACAACTAATACACCCAAAATTGTAAAATTGTTTTAAGAAGAGCCTTTCTCATTACGGCTGAATGTGATTTTCCAGATAAAGGCATTGTAATATGACCCTGTGTGCTGTTCTGTGTGTACAATAAAGCAAGCAAAATTAATCCCTTCCCCTGATGACCTCTAGAAATGAAAACCCATTATAGTAATAATATTTGTACTTAGACCTTGATGTTTTTGTGCTGAATGTGAATGCCATGAAATGATTGTATACAGTGGCTGATGAGGACATACGTACAGATAAATACATAAATAATCCTCTTTATATAGGTGCAAGGTGACTTTTTAGATCTGGTATGGAAACTAGTTGAAGTCTAATAAAACTGGCAATCATTTTCTTTACTGCTAAGGCCTGAATCTTATTATGTTGAAAGGTCTATTAGGAATGTTTCCCTTTTAAACATGGAATGTATGTAACCGGATCTTGTGCACAATTTTCCTGTTTGTAAAACTTGAATTAAGCATTGAAATTTCTGCCTAAGTTACTGGTTTTGGTGTTTGCCAAAGTATATATGGTATCAAATACTGTAATACATCTTTGTTGCCAGTCTGTGGTTCGGTTAGCAAACCCCACTTAAAGGGTAAAAGATTTTTAAAAAACAACATTATTTAGCTTGGAACAAGAATCAATACTCCATATGATATGGTAATGAAACACAGACTTTGCAACATATTGATGGACAGTGAGAAAGTGTGTGTGGTGAGAGGAGTGGGTGTATTTGTGTGCATGTTGGAGGGACCACAATAGTATTAATAGCCTGTAAAGGAGGTTTCTGACATTTGGTAAACACATGAGCATGACACAGAGTACAATAAGAACTACAGTCCAGAAACAATAATACATACATTACTCTGGAAGGCCATTAAGTATATGTAAGCTTTCTTCTGTCAGCATTTGCATTTTCACAGGATGTAGTAGCAAAATGTTAGCTTTGTGGAAAAGGAGGTCAAAAAAGATATCCACATATTATTTTACTATTTTGCTTTACTTTTAATATTCGCGTGTCTTTCTGATGTGGGCCATATATCTAAGGTGGTTCAGTTTTGCACAGTCTGGCTTTCTATTTGTCTAAGTGGTAATAAATTCCCATTGATCAGAGCTTAGTGGAAATTAGAACACCCTCCACGAGCCTCAGTTGGGGAGGTTGCTCCCAGCAGACTCTCACTCACATTAAAAGCCCACTGGAATGTTTCAAGATGGTTGGTGCTGCTGCATATTACTTCACAATGTCGATACCAGAAGGCCTATTGATTTGGACCACTTTCTTTAAATAGAAAAAAAAATTAGTATTTGAAAGCAGTAAAAATGGCCAACTGGTGCAAAAATAACACTACCTTGTCTCTTTTTCATAGACTGTTCATCATATTGGGAAAGTCTTGAATTACACTGTAATTATTTTTAAAAACATATATGTTGTACTTTCAATATATTGATTGTAGAGGCTTATAGTTGTGACTTCAGCTAAAGAATAAAATTTGACTTTATTAATTGCATTTTATTTTAGATTAAGATTAGGGGGATATCTTTTAAGCAGTGTGTATAGGGGTTTTGAAGAGGGTGACCTGAGAAAGATACAGATAAAGGCAAGACTTATCAATCTTTCAGACCTGTACTTCTCAGTGTCAGTCAAGCAGCACTGGCAGAAGAGGTGTGAAGACGTCTCTTTCTAATGCTGATTTTCATACCATTGTCAGCAGACTGCTAAAAAGTGAGAGTGAGAGAAGCTAAGAAAGCAAAAAGGACAGATATGAATTGGAAGGCAATATATGCTATGCTAGTATCTGCACACATGAAACTTTTTATAATTAGCAAATACCTAAATCAACTGTTTAAATCCATATTATAAGGAACTAGAAGTCAAGATACATCTGTATGAAATAAAGATTACCAATAAAGAGTGTATGATTTGGTTTCAGAGGTGGTTTCTTTTTCCTGAAGAGGTTAGGAAGGCTGGAACTCAGCCATCTATCTAAGTGGACCATATGTCAGGAAGGATATGTTTTCTCTATATCAGCAGCTTATTATCTGATAGCATTTTCAGTATTTTCACCCAGATTGTTTCCCATCCCTTCTTTTGGGTTCCATTTTCTTTTGCAAGATCCTTCGGGATACTTCCTGATACTTCCTCATCCTTGCATGTATGACTTTCTGCCAGTGAATGATGAAGCCTGTTGAAGGGATGCAGCTCCATAGGCTGACTGGAAATACACAACTCTACTTCTCCCTGCACATTTCTCTTTGGCATTCTTCTGGAGCTCCACCACATGGAGGATCCGTTTTGAAATCCTAGTACTACTCTATGAAAATAATACGACTTTCGCTTCTAGTTCAAAATGTGGGTTTTTTTCCAAGAACAGCATCAGTTATGCAGAGCCGGTTAAATGAACGCTTGTATTCAAATAACTTACTGTTTATGCAAAACAACTCTGCCTGTTACGATACACATTCAGTGCAGAAAATTGCTCTGTTAGTTGGACTGCTTTTCCCGTCACAATGAAACATACATCTGCTTACAGCGAAAAGTCCAAGGGTCTGATTTACTAAAAATTAGTGATCCATCAGATTGATGGGCAATCTGCACTCTTGGTGCCTTGAAATTTCTTGCATCAGTCACTAGATCATGATTTACTAATAGGGTTTCAGGGCTTGCAAAATAGCACAACTCTAACCACATATTAATATTTAATCTGGCATTTTAAGTGCACCTAACAAAAGACCCCAGAGCTGCTGACAGGACCCTAAATTGTGGATTTCTTTAAAAGGAATTGAGTATTTCCATAGTGGTTTCATGTGGAAATCTGAAACAAAAAGAAATACATAAGTTAAGGCCTGCTCATGAACTTAAAAGCTTCTGAGTATATTTTCTTGAAAAACTGTTTATAGTCTGGTTTTTTTTGTAATCTAGCTTCATTAACATATGACAGAGCATTCTTTGGCTGTTTCACTGTCCATAGCTCATGACAGAAGAGAAATTTCAAAACTAATTTCTATATTGTGTGCAATTAAACAGTCTCTTCTTTAAATACTTAATCCACTTGGAAACTCTAGAAAGCTACTAAATGAGGGTAAAAAATAATGTATATATCACAAAGACCTCTTTATTACCATGAAATTTAGCAATTGAATCTGCATAAACTTAGTAAATTAGGCTCTCTGTGTTTTGTATAGCATTTTAAAGTTACCAAGATAGGCAAGAAGCTGAATTACATATCAATAGTGTTTCTACCATTTCACAGCTTAAATAGAGCTGTAGAATGACTTAATAAGCAACTTCTGCTGCTGCTGTCAGATGAATATTCTAATTTTACAAAATGTATATAGTGCATGTCTAGAAAAGGGTTTATTCGTGTCTTCCATTTTCATATGCCATAATTTATGAAAGATGTTCCCAACACCACCTGTAATAACAGAATGTTTATTAGTGTGCAAATGAGGGTTATAAATGATGCTGCTTATCTATGGAACAAAACACAAAAGACAACTTATTAGCAAAAGACAAATTGCTCAGCAAGTTTCAATGAGCCGCTATGTTTGTCATGAAAAAAACCTTTTATTTGCGCAGATCAATGTTTTCATAATCCATTTAAAATAATATACTTGCCACTAGGTGGCTATTTCTGATCAGATCATTTTACCATTTTAATTACATTTTTAATATCCTGGCTGCATAAACAAAGATAAATTACAAGCCTTGCACAATCTGGCTGCTAGCTCAGGCACAATCTGTAATAATATCAGCTTTTGTTTGTGCCTCCTCTAATTAGATTCTGAAATCTAGGCTTTATCAATCAATAATTTTAATTTCAGAATTGCCTTTTGATCTTACATTTCATGTTTGTTTGTAGAAAATGATCAGTAGGACAAAGCTGATAATTTATGCAGAAACAATCTCTCAGCAGAGTTACAAGCGCATTCCTAGCCATCAACACAACCCGGCAGACTAAGCTTGACACAGGTCTAATTAGCATGCAGATATGTGTCGCCTCATTGGCAATTCAAATTGCTTTTTTATAATGTACCTCAAATTGTGCTACTCAAACATCGTATTTGATTTCCAAAGCCCCCTGGGCGTCCCATAATGTCTCCCTTCATCCTGGGTATGAAGCATTTATTGAACTCTGGCTATCTTTTCCAAAGCACCCAAATATCATAACCGTGGGACCAGGTTTTCCTCCTTGTCAAACAGCAACTTGTTCTTCTGCAGAGCAGCGGGTGCCACATCCGTAGGTTCCGCGATGATATGTTACCTTGTGAGCTCCTGCTCCCGCAGTGGCTGCTCTATAGAGGGCTTCATTCCTGTGCCACTCATCTAAAAAGGGGGAGGATGTCTACAGAGCACACATTAATATGCGGCACATAACCACGTCTCTGAATGCCAGCCTTCCATTCTTCATTAAACAAAATGGCTGGATTGCAGTGATTGTTTTCCCCTCCACGCGCGCGCGCGCGCACAGGCACACGCACCACGCATGCAGGCACATACCCACACACCCCCCACACGCACTCTGGTTTTCTCTCTTCTCCCTCATGCACACGCACTCACTTTCATACACACACACACAGAAACACACACACAGACACACAGACACACACACACACGACATACCCTGCCATAGCGTGTGTGTGTGTCGGTGCAGCGAGTTACATGTGAAAAGTTGTCTGTGGCATGTGTGACACGCGAGGAGATTCTTGCCAACGTCAGGGCCCTTTTTTGCCATGCAGCAACAAGTGGCAGAATCAATGGTGTACAGTTATTCAGCAATGTAATTCATTTCACTGGCTTTGGCTCCCAGCCAGATCCGCCATCTGTCTCTTGCTCTCCCTCTCTCTCTCTCGCCTGAATTTGTCCTACATTTCGTAATGTTACGTGCTTATCATCCTTATTCTATGCCAGAGGTACAACACAAGCCTCACCCCTGTTCCAGCGTGGAGTTCTGTGAGTTCGATGACACTTTGGATATTCCACTTCAGTGCCATAGGAAGAAAAGGGTAAGCAAAAAACAGAGGGATAGCTGCAAAGAGAATGGTGCTCTTCTATCTGAAAGCCAGTGCCTCCGCTTTTTATTTAAAGCATTGATATGGATCTGTCTCACATGGGAACTTTTCCTGCTTCGTTAGAGTATCTTCGTTTTCTTTATTGGATGCTGGCACTGTACGCCACTGCACAGCTCTGTGGAATGCCTGCTGTTGGATACTTGCAGATCCCTGCCACCAAGCAACCTCCTGCATTGGAAATCGGGTGACTACTCCAGGATCTTATGCGTGCTTGCTGTTTGAAGCTGCAGAAAAGTGAATAATCAATTAAGTATTGATTTCTTGTAAGATTTGGTAAATTTCAAAGGCAAGACAAAGAGGATGGCTTAAGGAAAGCACTGCAGGGACTTGGCGTAAATTAGACAACTAACAGCAGTGCAGAATAAAATAACACCTCAACTGAATATTTCCTTGGAAGAATTAGCACTAGCTATTGGAAGACGATGGTGGATTTAATCAAGACGGCAAGCACGCTTGAGTTTTAACCGTGAACCTGAAAGAGGAGCTAATTATAACCACCGTTTTATATGGAGCTAATTTGACTGAATGGATGCAAATGTGCTTTATTTATGGATGAAGAAGCAAGCCTTACAGCATTGACTTTGGGATCATCGCATATGCTAAGCTTTACAGCTTCTCTAAAAGTCAAGCCTACAGTACATTTTTATTTACTGAGAAGGTATTTATATGTAAGCATAAGCTAGCCGTACAAAAGGTTCATCAGAACAATGTACTGTGGCACTGAGGATCTAATTATAATTTTGCAGCATTTCATGTTTTCTCTAATTTGGTGCTTTTCAACCCTTGCTTGTGATGGGCTATAAATGGGACAATAAATGTATGATTTAAACTATTGTGATTTTCATTGTATAGTTTATTAATCGGACTGTAGTTTTCTTAATGTGTTTCTGAATTATTCAGCAGTAATTTATAATGAAAGAAGCAGAACTGGTGGGGTGGTTTTAAATTCATTTATAATCTTCTTACAGATCTAAATGTACAGGTTCTACCAGCCGATGAGCTCTGTAATTATAAAAGAATGTTAAAATTTTCAGATAAATGGAGCACTGACTTTAAAATTGGCACAATATTGTATAATCAGTAAAAGGAGGATTGTTATGTTTTGACTCTGTGGAGAACGGTCTTGGTTAGTTAACTCCTTCTATGCTGATAATGGTAAGCAAATGTACCTTATACGAGAAAATAGGGGGAAAATGTAATGCACTAGTTTGATGTTTTGCTAGTCTGAAACCTTAGCATATTTTTTTCCATTTATTCCCATTTCTGTTACTTTTCTTTTCCCTATTTGCTTGTCTGGTTTCTGTCGAGGTTTTTTTTCCCTCCTGTCTTGCAATCTACATTCCCTGAGCAACCACAGGAACCAAGTTACATTAAGCTTCAACACAAAGACGATGTAAGAATAATGAATCCTCATTTGCATCGACATTTGTATTCAGATTTGCCAGGCTATAAACTTGGCAGATCAAGCGGAATATTAAGTAGAGGCTTCCATGGTAAATTGCGACTCTTGCAATTGCTGAGTCGTTTTTCCTATTTTTTGCATGAGTGTGTGTGCGCGTATGTGCGTGTATGCGTGTGTGCATGTGTGTAAATGTGTATGTATGTGCATATCTGTAGTGGCAGGTAAAGTCTCATGACTACTTGATTTCTGAGAGGCACATTGGCCCTCTTTCTCTTTCAGTATATGATGTCAGTTTATGCAAAATGAAGCAGGAATACACCAGCAGTAAGCATTTTAGCTAAAGATACAGTGTGACATATGAATAAGGTATTCGCTCCCTTTTCTAGAGACTGTGCGAAAGAATTCTTTAAGCAAATGGATAAAGACTATTGCAAAAGCACACAGATCTTTTGTATCAGTTGGAGGTTTGATTTCACTGCAGGTTGTGTCCAAATCACAAGCTCCGAGGTAGCATTAAACCTACCTGCTTCACAACATGATACACTTTTTGATTTGTGGTGGTGCTACATGTATGCATGTATGATTCCATTAAAAATTTGGGCATTGGTGTACCTACCATCAAGTGCTTTGGTTTGGTTGGACTGTTTCCAGCTTTACAGTAGTACGTGCAAGAGCTAAGTTGACCCTTCTCTTCCAGGGTTGGACATTGAACTTTTTCCTTCACTGACATTTGCTTAAGAAAAGGTGGTCCTAAGTGATCCATTTCCTTAAAAATTCCTCCCTTCTCTCTCTGGATAAATCTTTTTCAAAATTAATAATTGCAAAAGTGGAATATTTACCTTATCGCTATCCTTTGTAACTCTGTGCTATTGAAAATAATTTATGCATGAACTCTGGAAACTTTAAGTTACCCATAACATGGGCTATATTATTTCAGAAGCAGTGAAAAAGTACTTAGTCAACAAGTGCTAAAAATGCTTCAAGACTCACATTTGCTACGCACAGATTTTCAAGTAGTTGTCTTAGGACTTCAACAAAGACCTCTGGACAGAACTTAAGAGTGTCATTGAATTAGGAGAGATAGGAAATGGTCAGCCATGCAGGAAATGCTTCCAGTGCCTTCTTTTTGTACACAGCCCCTCCCTACCACACCCATAAAAACAGACCTAGCAAGCAGAATGTCAGTACAGTCCACAGTGTGTGTTTTCATAACTTATAGAAAGTTATACCTCTATATTAAAGAGGTACCATTACAGAGGAAAATCCTGACATTTTCTCAAGTCCTTTCTAAACAAGTTAAGGGACTGAATTTATAAACTTAATCTATGGCTGGCCATTTAGCTAATCCATTGAAAAGCAAGTTTAATGTAATGGCCAAACCTGTGGTAAACAATATTATACTGTATAGTTATTGGCTACAATTTCAGCTGAGAAAGTAAAATCAGCTTTGTTTTCTGTAAAAATACACAAACCTCTAATACTGTTTGGATTTACTTTAATTTTGTTTTTGCACAGTAGTAGGATAATTGGTCATGCAGGAAATGGTCAGCTGTAATGCAGTGTTCACTAAGGGCAAAAGATGATATGCTGCTTATGTAGAACAGTAACCTGTGACAGGCAAAGACAAACATGCATCATTATCTGTTTGCAATTTTTGAGAAGCTTTAGAACTTTATTCTTTTATTATGGGGGGAAACGTAGTATATGTTGTTTCCTTCCTTTGAAAGAATATTCTGGTCTACATTTCCAAAATTGTGCTTAACATAGAAGGGAAAGGTAGAACTTTCATGGTGTGTTTCCATACTTTACTTCCTTATGGACACCATCTTGATGAAATAATATAAAATTTTGTTGTTTGGGTTAATATATATACCTGTCATGAATTGTTTGGGAAATTTACCCCAAAACAGCTAAAAAAAGTGATCCTTTTCTGGAAAAGGAAAACCAGAACAATATCTCAATGACTTTCAAAAGAAAAAAATCAATTGAAAAGTTTTAAATTCCAAATTTATAGACAATAACAGATTATTAGACTGCAATATTTTTGCTGGACAGTCATTCACTAAGTGAATCCTTTGAAAAATTAATTCCTTTGGGGGGTTTTTTGTCCCTATACAGAATTCCCCAATTTCTTGCTGCCCATGGCTATAGAACTCAAAGAAATAAGAGAGGAATGAAAAGTACTTTAAGCTCCAAATACATTTATCATATTCACTGACAAAAAGATAAAAACACCTGGAAAAAAGGAAGATGTGAAACTAATATTTCATGGGAGAAACTCCAATCTGTTCTCTGGCCTTTCAGGTGTACAGTGTTTTGGATAAAATATTGGAGTGATATACATAACAAAAATGTACTGTGTGATGAGTATTCACCATCACTAGACAGAGTGTAGCACAGTCTAGGCAGAGCCTATGGATGCTTTAGAAGGAAAGCTCAAGGCCTGTTACAGTATTTCGGTCTAGTTCATTGTATTGCTATAAAATTTAAGATTCCAACAACACAGAGCTCACTATATACTAAGGGTCAGATCTGCTGGCCTATAGCATTTAAAGGGAAGCTATAATTTTTTACCATTATTCTTCTGATCGAAGATCCTTTTGTGTAACCTACTGTCGTGATGAGTATCATTCAAGAGTTGTATTTCTTACTGGCAGTTTCGTTGTCTGTTTCTGTCATTGGTGTGGACTTCATCTTGGGACTGAACTGTATGCATTTTGCATCTCAGGAATATAGTTTCCTAAATAGCTTTTTTCAGATTTGTGCATGAAACAGCAGTTTGAACTTAGACAATTTAAATGTTTCTGTGACATAGACAGTAAACCATTTCCCCTTCATGTTTCTTTTTTGTTTCCCAGGCACAAAGGAGACAGAAATGATTTTTAAAAGAAGCAAATATGTAGATATGCAAACCAGGAGAAGACAAAATAGATTGACACTCAGAAGTGGCTTTTGCGTTAGCTTTTTATAAATAATAAGAGTTAAATCTTTCTTTCCAAGGTGAAGCTTCAGTGCTCTCCCACCTTATAGTTTCTTCAGTGGTATGTCTTTTGACACACTCTATCTGTAATCTCTGTGCACATTGCAGTAATTTACAACTAACAATTGAAGGTTTTGTGCAAGATTTTCTAGTTTTGCTGAAGACTTTGTTGGGAGAGTGTAATACATTGAAACATGCTATATTCCCTACTTTGGCAGTCCAATAAAAAGTTCATGTTTTCCTTAATAAAATAAATATGCTTTCAGTACCAAGAGCTTTCACATGGCAAAGCTTTTAATTTAATTGCCTGGATTGAGTTAGCTATTTTCAGTTTCAAGCAGTCTTTCGATTACTAAAGACAAAATTGTAATAACTATAAATATTGTTAGATAATGAATAAACTGGGTATGCACAAAAATGCCTCAGACCTGAGATCCCTTTCTGTGGTTTGTTGCTTATTGAATCTTGTATCAAATTACAGTGCAATCCTGTAATTTCTGTTCATATAGGATCTAGCATAATAAGGCTCCACTTCTGATCAGTATCATAACATAAATAATCTTAAAAATGCATTGTTTTAGACAATAGACAAGCTTTCCAGGGTGGTTGTTTATTTGCATAATCAGCACTGTCTCATTTAGTGTAGTGGTTACTGCTTTTGGCAAAGTTCTGTGGTCATTAATTGTGCTTTGAATTTCATTGGGAATTTTGCTTAATAAGAACAGATTTTGATGCATTTTTTCAGCTCTCTGAAAACCATACTGACCTATGCTTCATTATTGTCACAGCGAGTTGCAGAGCGAGGAACATGGAAATCACTTTATTCTGCAGTGAGCTTGGTCAGCTCTAGGGCTGAATTCAACCGTTGGGTAACAAAACTCAGCAACTGAGTATATAAGAAGACTGAGGAAAGGAGAATCTAATTTTTAAATTTTACATTATTGCAGTGCAGAGGGTAGAGGCGGCAGAAAGTTTCTGTGCAATAGAGGAGGTAATACTGGTAAAACGAGTACAGGGAGATGGGAAATGAAACATTATTTTTACTGTTAACCTGATGTCAGTAGTTAAAAGAAAGAACAAGAAGCAGAACACAAATTCCAGTAATTGCAACTTGCAACCAGTTTCTCCTGGATTCATAATTTATGTTGCAACTTGCAACAAACCATGCCACATAGAAGTGGTCCTAGGCTGCAGAAGATAAATCTAATGACACATCAGCTATTGCTGCCTGCTTCTGCTCTCAGTAATGTAAGTGGGAGTTTTCCTGTGGACTACGCAGGGAGCTGTATTTGGGCTTATTCACAATACACTGAAGTTACTTGTGCTATACTATGCCACAGTCATAAGCACTGAATAGAGGTTGGTATTTTAAATATCTGAAATATTCTGGAGCCATATTCAATTTAAAAATTTTTGATCTTGCTCTAAATATTTTGTTATTAATAGAAAGTTGACAGTAGTTGATCACTGCAGTTTAGAAAACTATTTGATTTTCTTTTCAGGAAAATTGACTTTTTTACATATTAATGCTCTGGACAAAACCCAAAATTTCCTCAAAAGCACCTTACAAAATATAAATTAAATGCTGCAAAAGAGAGGTTAAAAAGGGTCCAGTTATGAAAATTGTCTTCTTCATCTTACATTTCTCAAATTCATTTTAACTTTTCCTTGCATTTGTGTCCTAACTAGCCAGTAAATTCCCCCCTAAAAATCCTTGCAGCCAGAACCTTGGTGAATCTTCAATCCACGGTAAAAATATGGGAATGAACTGGTATCCCACTGACATCTTTCAGAATCTTCTTAACCATTAGCAAGGCCACTATACCTAAAAATAGAGGGGCAGGCTGTGGTGAAGCTTTTGGTCAGAAATCTAAGCCTGGGGGCAAAATAGGAAAAGTGAAGAAGGGCAGACCTATACATGTGTTGTGGCATCACAGGAGATGTGCTGGGCAGTGCTACCACAAAGAGACTTCCCCTACAGATACAACAGGTAGAAGGAGACAGCAGTCTTCTAGGAAAGCAGTAGGAAAATGCAAGAAAATATACAGCTTTACAGTACACAGAAACATTATTAACATTGTTAAGCAGTAGAATTATTTTAGAAAAAAAGGACAAAGCACTTTCTGGAATCAACAACTGAGTTTTTTATTCTGCTTTCACAGCTTCATGAATTTTCTCACTAACTACTTTGTTTTGCACTTTCAGCAGTATTATGTATGATTTTTAAGCTCCTACCATCAAAATTGTTTTCTATTTCTCATACATACTACTTCAAGAACACTTCTTCTTATACATAATGACTAGAACTGTCTGGACAACCTGCTGAAAGTGTTTCAGAGTTTCTCAGCAGGATGAAAGTTAAAAACAGAAAGAAGTTGTAATCTTCTTGATTATTTACTGGGAGATCACGAATTGAGGGAGAAAGTTATCTTGTTCTCAATAGAAACAAAGGATTGTGGACAAAAAATGCTTAGCATCCTGTGGGGGGTTTTAGCAAGATGCCATCTAGTTTTATCTCAGTTATGGATTCTAACATTTTGTTCCAAATGAGTCCAAATTCTGGTGTTTCTCATTACTCACATTTTCTTTCCAATTTATACTTTAATCTAATTCTACAGCAGGACACTTCCAGATGTTTATTCTTGGGAAGTGTTAAGTATCTTAAGCATATGCAGATCCTCTGACCTCAGCACCACACAGGTTTTGCTCAGAATACCTTAGTATTTCTTGAAGATTCAGTTAGCATGTTCCATATAATTAGAAACAGAGTACAATGATGGTGATTCGTGAGTTTTGCTTTTATTGGCATTTTGCATTAAAGAAAAAATAAACTCCTAAACGAGCTAAATCCAAGATTTTGAGGCTGGACAGATATTTGGGATTATTTTTCTTTTTTTTTTTTCAGAGTGGTAGTGCCCATTTCAAAGGGACATGACTAACAGTACTTTCTAAAATCAGGCCTCTGCCCCAGCTGTGGAAAATGGCAATATCCAATCTTTAATCTGCCTTTTGAAAACATTAACTTTAGTCAATGCTGCATTTTTAACTGCAGGTCTTATTTCTTTAAAAAACAAATCATGACTCATGCTGAATTTATCTTGTACCAAAAAAAAAAAAATCAAATTGGTTGCAATGTTCATTTTACAGTTACTATGTATTCATGTACAATTACAGTTTTCTATCACTCAGGTTGTTAATATTGTAGAAATGCAATGCAGAGAAATGTAGCAGAGAAATGTACCAGAGATAGTTCTTGTTTCTACCCCTGAAAAGGCAATACTGGACAGAGTTGGCTTCAGCAGTGTTACTGCCAATACAAAAAGGGAGGAGTTTCTTCCATTCAAAAGGAGAAAAAATATTATCTTTTTATCATCAAATCATTTAGAAAAGAAACCACAGGTGGGAATCCTGAAAGCTTACATGAGTCAGAAAGGTCAAAAACCAATTTCTGACTTGTTGAAGACATCCTCCTGATTCTTTGAAGTGATTTTTTTTTCCTAGTGGTATTCTTGGCCAGCCAGGCAGCTTATTAGACAGTCAGACTGCTGCATGTGACTTTTCTAAAGACTGTGTTGGCTTCTTATTGCACCACTATTTAGTTTAAGGCTTGATCTGGGAAGGTTATTTGGTTTGTATTTAGTGATATCTCTCAGCTCTAAGATTTGCAACTTGCGAGCATGCCTAACTCTGTAAATCTTCAAAATATGGTGGAAGGCCCCATTTATATTTTAAAAAATAGTATTTTTTTAATGAAAGCGTTGACTTACAGAAAAAAACCAATAACATCTGAGAGTGGGGATCTGCTTTTGAATGTATGACTGTGTACTGTGACATGGCCTTAATAGTACACCCGGTAAAACTATTAATAATTGTTGTTAATAATTGCCAAGCCAAAGAAATACTTCTAAATAATGCATTTAGTCAAAGCATCAATTTTTATGTAGTATCTCCAAGAATTTGCCTCCCAAAAATATGTATTTACATTGTATATATGTACAATAAAGCAAATGGAGAGAGAAGATCAAGTATAGATAAGGAAGGGAGAAGATTTGATACCCTGTCACTTGATACCAGTCACATTTCCCATGGCAAATATGATAGATTTTTGCTCATAAAAATTACTTTGCTGGGAAGGGGAGAAATAAAAAAGGGGTTATTGACTCTGTTACAGTCCTGATACTTCATCTAAATGCCTTACCAAAATGGAGAAATAAAAGGAAAATTTGAAAAAATAATAAAAAATACCATAGAGGTAAAATCTCCTAGAAATTTTTCATACACATTAATGATTTTAGCAGTATCTGTCTGGTACTTCTGTGGTAATCTGGTAGCATCTAACAGTAAACAGGACTGGGGGAACATTCAGTGCTAGACAAGAGTCAGTCCTGAAAGACAGAATGAGTTTTTTAATTCGAAACAACCTTCTTTTTATCTGGACCCGACTGAATCATTAAATTATTTTTCCTACTTGAATATCCTTTTCTGAGATCCACTTTTATCTTGAAGCAGAACTATGCCATTTGTAAAGGGGGGGAATATCTGACTACAGCTTCTAATTTCAATTGTCTTTATATGAGACATAGATCTGTCATTATTTATAATTCTTATTTCACTAAAAGTTTATCTTGAAGATAAAGTTTTTCATATTTTTATTGTGGACATACTAGGAAGAAGTTTAGTATGAGTTAGTTTGTTGTTGTTTTCTTAGAAAAGGACATATCACATGTTGTCCAGAAGTTGTTGAGGTATTAATTGCAAATAACCTATTGAAATTTGGAGGCAAAAAATGCACACAACCCATTTTCACCAAGGGAAAAAAAAAAAAAAAAGAAAAGAAAACCAAAACCTATTGGCTTTCAAATGAAGGTTTACAAATTATTGTGTGAAATACCAACCTTTCATCTCATTCAACAGATCCTATCATGTGACAGTATGAATCTTCTAATCAAGCTCCTTAAAACCCTCAGGTCACGGCTTGACAATACAGTAAATCTTGCTTCATAGCTCTTGCTATAGGACTGGAAATGCCACAGCCACTCCTATGTTTGTACCACCAGCTTTTTGTGGGATCAGGTGTCATTTTTCCTCCTACAGCTGACATAAAACCCCTATAAGAGAAGAAAGCTGATATAAATTCTATATTGCATTTTTGACCAGTTCAGCAGCAATGCAATGGCATATCCATGTCTGAACAAAATCAAATTAGTACTTGATAGTGCAAAAGACTAGCATAATTGGAGATGAAACTGCAACCTGAATTAAAAATCATTTCCTCTGTGAGGGCATTCCGAAATATCTGACAATGCTAGGAGCACTGCAAAGTCATATGCTGAAGACTCATTTTAAAATTTGTTCTTTTTTCTATGTGTAGACATAGGCACTTAGTGAAACTTGCTATATTTTTGAGTCTAAAAGTTCTACTACATAGGGTTCATTACTAGTACTGTGAGTAAGACTGCAGTGTGAGATCCTAAAAATCCTGTTGTCCTTTGCCATACAGTGTATTAAAGTGTGGGAGTTAATTTTTTGGGGTTATTTTTTCAGTTGCTACCGGATGTTGACCAGAAAGTTGGAAGGGCTGAAATCCTCCCACAGTAAGTTCTCACTGGTTTTCACTGACAAAGTTTTCATGATAATCATAAAAATTTATAACAACAATTATCCCTGACTATGCTTAATAGAAAAACAAGATGGAAAGAACATTTTCAAGAACAAATTGTTCATTTGTATGCAAACTACTTGCCCTGAATTTGTTGAAAACCTCTTGCTTTTGCCTTACGCCCACACCAGCACAGTTCCAAAATATTAAGTTTCAGCACACTTAATTCTTATTGTTCCTGGCAAAGCTTGCAGAAAAAAAAGGATTCTGAGGAGATTTCAAAGCTACTTGTGTGCAATCACAGTTGTCTACAGCATAACTGAACTGTATCAGTTAGCATCTTGTCTAATAATAACATGCTTGATATTGCTATACTTTAAATACAATTGTACTCTCTTTTTTAGAATAAAGAAAGATTAACAGATGATCTAACAGTTATTAGTTGTCCAAATAATAAGGCTAATTCTTACTTCATTGGATTTCTTAAGTGCAAACACGTTATGACACCCAACAAATTTATACTTGAAACTCAGGAGTTTAAAGCAACCGCTCCCCTAAATAACTGCTCTAAGACAGAAAAGTATTAATCAAAACTGGAAGATAGTCAAAGGCAAAATAAATACATGTTCATAGAGTTACAATTTTGCAAACAAGTTAGGTAAAAGGATGCTAAAAGGAGGAGGAAGCACTAAAACATTGAAATATAAATATTTTATATTGAAAAAAATGATAAAATAAGTATGTTGAAAGAATTTTGTGAGATTCTCAGGAGAAATTCGAGTTATGCCCATTTTTGGTTTTGCTGCTTATGATGGTAGGAAGAAAAGAAGTGCAAGTTATTGAGGCATTACCATAATACTTTAAGTAACTTGGATCATTTCCTGACACTTTTAAGCCTTAAGAAAAAAAGTAGCTATAGATACCTGTTTTCCAGCCACAATCTGTGACATCATATTTCTTAATAACAGAGTCTGAAAGAGCCATAATTTTTCAAAACTTGTTCTCTAAGAAAAGTTGGATTCATTTTCTGGGAAACGAGAACTAAGAGGTCAGGGTGGGGAGCAAGGGGGGTGTGGGGGATGCTTAGGGGTTTTTTTTGGCATTGGTTTTATGTTTGGGATTTCAGTCCACATGGGTATCACCCAGTGTGACACTCAAGTCTTATCTTACCAGTGTTTGAATGTCCTTGACCTTATGCAAGTGAGCTGAAAGTTCATCTCTCTGACTGTTGAAGAGAATACCAGCCAGCAGCTATCGGAATATTTTTCCTGGCTATTATGAATGTACACTGGATATAAGCTTTTCTTCTGCCTGATGTGTGTAAGGTGATGAAGAATCCCTTTCCATTTTGGAGAGCAAGCGGCCTACAAGTCTGACTCTTCATCACCCTTAGAAGTGCTGGAAATAAGGTGGTTGAAATCACCCTGTAGCTGAAGATGCCAAGCCTTTGTCTACAGACTGTTTCTGCTGAAAACAGAGGCTGGTGTTTTTCAACTTTTCTCTGATCACTTGACGTGCAGTTCCTGACTTCACAGGTAAGTGCCATGTCATCTTCTAGTAATGGCAATCAGATAATTCTGCATGAGTACAGTTTTAACTATCAACTGGAGGTAGTTAAATGCACCTAATAAATAATAATATGATTGTCCCTGTCCTGGCTTTCTGTAAATTATGCTATCTGTAACTCTTTGCATTTTTATGTACCAGCATAATAAAATTTTAGTCATATTTTGCTCAGTTTGACTGCTTAAAGAAAGTGGGTGTGCATGTCTGACTGTCTGTGACTGTGTATACATAAATCAAAATAGATTTTCAAGGTGGTAATGCAAAAGATACAAGTAAAGAATTCAGAGATTGGCTGTAGACCTAATCATATGTCTCATATTGAAAGACAATTACTTGGCTTAATTTGCCTCAAAGACATTTTGGCAGCTTTTCGATTGTGCTTTTTGCCAGCAACAGACAACAAAATCAGTGCAAAGATTTTCTTCTCCCTAAACTGCCAAATTAAAACATTCGCTGTCAGTTCCTTCCAGTTCACTGCTTTCATAGAATCATAAAGTAACCAACTATGTGAACAGAAAAAAAGTCTGATAAATATTTGTGTTGGGCTTTTTTCAGTCAGAACTTCATGGAGATGTTGTGTTGGAACGGACCTTAAGAGGTCATCTAATCTATCCCTCTGCTCTCTAAGGGATCAGTTACACGGAGTGTTACTGGCAGACATTTGTCTTATATTCTTAAAAAATAATCAATTCAAGGCCTTCCTCAACTTCACTGAGCAACTGTTCTTCCAGTAAGAAATTTTTTCCTATTACTTTAATTATTTTTTTAATGCAAAAACACCATTTCCTTCTTTCCTTACCCCCACGGAATACGAAGAACAGTTGATCACTCTTATAATAATGATTTATTTATCATTATTACTTTTATCATTACTGTTCTATCTCAGCTGTTTGATTCTGTTGATTGCCTCAGCAGCTGTATATATAACAATGGTCTCACTGGTAGCAGAGTTTGACTCTGTTATCTTTAATAAATAAAGGTCTTTGCTAGTGAATCTGATATTTTATTTTATGCATATACATATAAAAGAGAAAGAGAGAGAGACTAAAGTTCTAAATAAGATTTCTGTAAGAAGTACAAATATTCAGGTAATATATTTCACAATTTCAGAAATTATGAAGCGCATACAATATATATTTACTAAGTTGATATATTATACTTTCCACTTGCTGTATACATATATTTATATGATACTACAGTGTGGGCAAATATAGTACAAAATTATGAATAAACTAAGAATACAAAATTCATTTAATATCCAGAAAGAGCTTCTGTGGCTTTGGTATAGTCACATTCTACCGAGTGACCAAGATATAAAAGGGAGTGTTGGCTTCAGGCTAATTATTCCATAGTCAAACATTGTCTTTATGTGTAAGGCACAAAAGCACAAAAACACACATATGATAAAATCACAAACCACTTATGCTTCTGAGCTTCTAAAACAGAAATAGAGAAATACTATTAAAAATATGTACTTCAGTTTGGTTCAGATTTTTTAACCAGTGAACTCTGACAGGTTCACATTTTTTCCCAAAGAGTTCATCCAACCATCATCAAAATGAGTTGTAATGAAAAGAACCGCAATATAAAAAAAAAAAAGGCTTTGAAAGACCTTAAAGTTCTGAAACTTTTGATCCAACACAAGTTGTCCATAGGCCTTCTTAAAGAGATTTCCAAAAGGGGAAATATATCCTTCTAGTTCCAAATACAAATCTAGAAAAAAGGTCAGATGGCAAGCGAGCCCCCTCATAAAAACTGCAATATTTGGGTCATTTTGCCACAATATGATATATTTTCAAAGTCTACAACTCATTTTCTGGCTTCTAGTTCTTATATTCTTTAGTATTTCATAGCAATTTATCTTTCATGTCACATGTTAAAAATAGGATTCCATGTCTTAATAAATGAAAGAGTTGTAAGATTTCATTGCGACTGCTCCATACTCATCGTTTGTATAGGATTAACACGCTCAGAAGCACAGAGATACTGAGTTACAGCTTCATCCTCCATACAAGAGAGTACATTTTTATTCGGGGAAAAAGTAGTATCAAAGTACTTTCTAGTTCTTTGCATGCACTTGTTTAAAGAAACTTTTTCTCTCTTTCCTTTTCTCTATATACCTCCTCTGCTCACCAACCTAAGAGAAAGTGTGCTTTGATTAACTCCTATCTGTCATGTTGTAAGACTTATATTCTTTAAAAGATATGTTTGGACTTAAATTTGTAAAGTTTTTGTAAAAGACTCTTTAATGATCCAATCAGTATAAAATAATAATGTTGTCAAAAGCAATTTTTGTGTGTGGGTGTGTATTTAATACCATGGTCTGAATTTACAAATCCAGTCTTACTTGATATGTATCTGTAGAGAATGAAAAGAATTTTGATAGTTAAAAATGATTGCCTTGTTTAAAACCTTATTCTCTTCTTATTTGATCTTCATCTTTGAAACCATTTTAAAATTTGACAAAGGTGAAAGAGGATCACAGAGAAGGGCAAGCCATAGGCAGCATTTGAATACCTGGGGATCTGCCATATTTCTACACCAACACATTGGCTTAATAAAAAAATTAATAAATTACTATTTATTGATTTTTTTTCACTATTTATAAATTGATGAGAGAGTCTGAGATCATGCCATTTTAATATGATCAAAAATGAAACCCACTCATGAGTTTTTATTAGGGAAGCATCCACATTTTCATTTTAGTTGACTTTTTTCCTGGACTGCAACTACTAAAAATCTCTTTACTGTGAAAATGCCTGAACTATATTTTACCCCCATTTCAATAGGCAGATCCACGTTTCCTACTGCTTGTAGTTTCCCTTGTTGGTTAACAAAGGAAAAACAGAAAAGTAGAAATTTTCAGTGTTCTAGAAGGCAGATTGCAAAAGACAATAGCCAAGATGTGGATCTAAGTGTAGTGTGTCAATTAATGATGATAGATCATCTTAAGATACATTGTTTTAAAACAAAGCATTTCACCCTGCAGGGAGGTCTGTTGGGTACAGACAGTCTGGATGACAGTCAATAACTGAGCCCTGTTGTTGCTCTTGCAAAACCTGGCTACAGGGTAGAGAGAGCCCAGTGTCCATCTTCCATCTTCTTGCGAGCACGGAGTACTGAGAAGTGATGGTAATGGTGGAGGTCTCAGGACTGAGGTAGCACTGAAACCTATGCAGTTTGGATCACATTCTGATAGCCATACAAACTTATGGGCAAAGAAAAACTTACCTGGAACTGGCCTAGCTACAACTTCTTTGAAGAGAAAAAAGCTAGGATGATTGAACATGCTTCCTGAAGAAAAGAAGCGTCGAGCTTGTGGCACCTTTTAGAGATTGTTTCGCTGGCACGACTGGAACAAGCAAAATTACTTTGGAAGCTGTACTTGCAAACTAGAAGAGAGCAAAAAGGGAACATATGCATGTAAATGTACTGCTTGATAGCATTTTTAAAGGTTCTAAGCAGGTATGCACAAACAATTATAAAGTCAGATTCTGACTGCCAGAGAGCTTCCATCTTAATTTTATCAAGCTTAGTACTCAATTACTAAGATTGAACAAATCCCAATGCGTAATCTTAAATGCAATTAAGCAAAATATGGCTATGACTTGCTAGGCTTTACTCATAGTTTAAACATCAAGAGTTTAAATGAGATTTTAAAAAAACAACAAAACAAACAAAACCACAAAAACCCACAAAAACAAAAACAAAACAAATAAAACAAAACAAATAAACAAACAACAAGAAAAACACCAATCAAGAATAATCCATCTCATATTGTAAAACTAAGATCCAGAATTTAAGGACCTAAAATGTTTTGGTTTGGTGCTATCTTTAGTATTCTAAAATATTTATAGTACCTATGCACAAAAAAGGGTGAATGTAGAATTGCACATCACTGTTCACTCAGAAGTGGTTTATTTTGTTTAAGTCACACCCTGAACATAATTGTAACATAGCATTTGAATTTAATTATACCACATCTAGGAAACACCCTGGATTTTATTGCAAGGCTGAATACGCCAAAGATTTGGGTGCTTCCACTGCCAGCAGCCAGTAACACAATAAGAAAGTCCAACTTCCTGTAAAACAGGATAAAACAAGAATTTTTATAGACATAGTGAAAATATACATATATTCATGAGTCAGTGGAATGAGTCACAAAAACCGTGTTTTCACTTGAGAGGAAGCAACTTTAACCCATCTTACTGAGTTTTAGACGGGTCAGTCATATTTTTTGTTGTAACTAGTTTTATGACACTCTCTTCCTGCTTCTCTATTACATATCCTGTGAATAAAGATCACGCATTCTCATGGTTCCTTTAGATCTGGAAAACTCACATTTGAGACATCAAATGCTTAAAGGTCCTCTTTCAGCTCAAAGAAAAATAACTTCCTTCAGGAGGAGAAACAAAATAAGATAAAACAGAAAAATTGCTATGAGAGAACAAACTAGAAGTTATAGGTTTGTTAATTAGAAAATATCTGATGTCCACCTTCTCTAACTGCTACTTCAGATATTCATCAGTGTGATACTTTTCAATGAAATGGGGAATGAGGAGGCTAAAACTCTAACATGCTCTGAAAATTTAGGACTGGTATTTCTATTTCCCCAAATACTCTGGTGCACTCCTGAGCTTTAGTGTGATCCTCTAAAAAAAACATTTAAATATCTGGTTCTTGTCTTACTTAATATGCTCTCACTCATATGTTTTGCACTAGACTGGTAGAAAAGTAACTGCATCCATGAGTATAACCAGCAATTATAAGAATCACAAGAGCAGAAATATGTTCCTTGGGTAAATATATACCTTACATGAAATAACCCAATCTGATTAAAAAAAAAAGGAAATGCAAATATCACAATTAAATTCTTTACACTTAGTAGTCTGGCACTGATTTCTCTCACCTTTTTGCATGTACACAAAAAGTGTGTACAATAACACTTGCTGGAATATGCTTAGCATAGATTTGTTGAATATCAAGAACAGGAATTTTATTACTTTGATGCATAAGTAATTGTTACAGTGACAATTCCTGATTTTTCAAAAATAAATGGTGCATAAAACCACATAAAAGATCTGAACTTGCTCAAGAACATGGCCCAGCTCAACCAGTGGAACTATTTTTTTTATTCAGCAGAGACCTCTTAAATTCATTGCCTTACTACACATTAAATCTGCTCTTTTAGCAGGTTTTTCTTTTAGCAGGTAGTCAATTAAGGGGGGGACAGGTGTCCTCATGATATATGTTATGTCATTGCAGTGAAGTGTATGTTCTTACAAGATTTCAGTTATCTTTAAATTTCATCATATGTTATTTAAAGAATGGTATCTTAACTAAGTTTAAGATTTCCTAGGGTAACATGATTATATTTTTAAGCATATAGATGGTGAGGGGAGAATACTTTTATTAGTAAATCTCTTTCTTTTCACACTCTCAATTCTATATATTTTAACTAAGGAAGAAATATAACGTCTTCTTGTAATTCTCATCCTGTACTCTTCCATTAACTGGTATATGCACTTCAACTTAGTATGGATAAAGAAAGGAACATCATAAAGTTACCATTTAGAAATTATGAATAAGTGGCAAATAGAACATTTAAAATGTACAAGCATTATATTTCCAATCTTCAATATTAGGGGAATTTTATAGCCTAAATATTAAAAAGGATATAGGCAGATTTGGTGTGACAGAACACAAACAGAGCTGTAACATTTATTGGATTAATTTTTAACTTCTGATCCTTAGAGTGATGACACTAATTGCTGTAAAGAAATAGAAAAAGGACACCAGATTCTTTCATCAAGTGTATGCCATAGAAGCCTAATTTTTTAATTAAATTCCCTACAATTTAGTGATCATAGAAACCAAATAACTGAAATATTAGATGTTTCTGAAATGTAAACCATATTTCTAATGTAAACATTAAAATGCTGTTATAAACAACCATTCTATTCTTAATTAAATTTGCAAAAATCTCCATTATTTCAAAAATAATAAATGTACTAATGGGATTTGATGAGATTACTGTAACTGAACACTGCTATAAGCTCCAAATACTAGGAACACTGTATATACTACAGATGAATTAGCTGTTCTTAAATTAAGGAATATTACAGGCAGTAATGGCATGACATTCTTTTTTATGGCCGTGGCTCGGGTTATAATGTGACAGAAAAAAAATGTAATGTTTCCAAAATGACAGTTTTTAGATTTGTGTTGCCTGAGGTAGTTCAGCTGAACAATAAACTATAATTTGATTGATGGAAAATTGAAGTGGTTCATCTAACTTGCCAGGCTGTCTTACCCAAGGCTTTGGTTTTGCATGTATGATGATGTATCGCAGTTTTAGAGATAATGTTGTTTGTATTATACATGAGATTTTTTTTACACATAAAAATGAAGACTTCATTACCCAGTAAAGATCAAAATATGCTATGGATTAGCAAGGAATCAGATTTGTTTGAGAATGGATTTGTACATCGAAATGTGCTCTTTGTGAAACCAAATGATAAATAACATATAGGACCAGAGTGCCTTTATTTTCATGAGCAAATCAGCCATATCACTGGTTATGAAATTATTAACTTTAAAGAAAGGTGACATATGCACCTAAGAGAAACAATTGGAGAGTGGTAGCTTTTCCTTTATCCAGAATTAATCCTGTGAAATAACAGACCAGTCAGTAGAAATATTTTTGAAAAAGCAATAACATTTTTATAGATGTATTAATATATACTTAAGGAAGAAAAAACAGATGAATGAGAAAATAACAAAGATGCTATCAAATACATGTTGGTACTTTATATAGGGTTTGTTGTTTTTTTTTTAATTACTGCTGCGTGTTCACCCAGAAGCAGCTTCAGAAAAATTACTCTATAATTTTTTAGCATCTGTGAGAACAATTTTAAATTTCTTAAATTAGTCAGTCACCAGCCACTTTTTTCTCTTAAATGTTTTGCATCCAGCAGGAATTTTGTCCTCTGCTCTTCTGTCATCAAACTAGTAACACCGGCCATCTCTAAACAGCTAAAAATAAGGCATGGCATCTAGTTTCAGCTGCTAAAGGAAGCAAGATTTGAGGAAAGGATCATATAGCTGAGAGCATGATTATAATGTCTTGTTTTGATTCTTTTTTACCCTTTAATTTCATTTGAAAGGAAAGGACAGCTGTTGAGCCATTTTGAACAAGGGTCTTTCTTGCTCTTTCTATTCCTCCCTAAGAATATGAAATAGCTAATATTGGCTTTCCAAGTGAAACTGTAACACTTGAACTTGAAGAAACAGGCATATTACATCTCTCTCTGCTATTTATTACCCTGCCAAACACTAAACAAGGCTATGATCAAACAAAACTCTGGTAATCCAGTCTTCTGGGAGATTTAATTGGCATACTACACTCTTTATTTTTTCTACACAATGTCCTGAATTACAGATGTTCAAGAGTTGGGTCTTAATCGGCAGATAGAGCTTCTTATTACACAGAAACGCAGGGAAATTGTATTTGAAACTATCCTTGAAGTAACAGAAGATCTGTCTGTAATGAGATTTCCAAAATTACAGTAGGGAATTCTCTACAATGGAAGTGCTTTCTTCTTGGGTCATTACATTGCCATAAGTCTTAATCTTCCAGGCATTTTATGCCTTCTCCCTCTGTGTCATGCTTTTTGTTAGGGTTCAAATGTGGAAATACCATTGTCTTTTCAAAACTGCTGGTGAAAACTGAACGATACATTCAAGGAGATGAACAGAGATGATGCGTCAACAGTAGGATACACCTTCCTCTGTTAGAAAAAACAAAACAAACCAGCCAAACAAATAAAAAACAGAATAAAGGTCAACAGACAGATAAACCAAAGACTAAAGAAGAAAAAAATTGAATGAAAACTGCTTTTATTTCAGGAATATGGAGATAAATCTATTTATGGAAAGAAAGTAAGGATCAACTAGAAAATATGACCAGAGAAGATAATCCGTGTCTTCTATTCAAATTAACAGAGAGCACATAATATAATCCCTTTTATAGAGTTATTAACTCTCTCTGAAAACTATTTCTTTTTTTTACTGCAAATCTGTTTAGGAGGACACCAGAGTCTTACTGTTTGTTAGAGCAGGGAGTTAGGAATGTCCTTCCAGTTTCCAGAAAAATGTAGCAACTGAAAACTTATTTCCAGTTACTCAGTTGGGAATAATCAACATAATATTTCATCTGAACTAGTACTTCTTTCATCCCAATATTACTAATGGTTTATTGATAGACATATTTATTTAGGAAAATCATCTGAGGAAAACAACTGAAGAAGAGTTGGTAGGAGAGTATTAGTTGATGAACATGGGATCAGAACTGTTTTGGAGACACGAGAAGGCAAATTTACAAAGTAAGAAGTCAGAGTTAGCAACAGGGAGCTATTCATAATAGTACACCTTGGTAATGGCTACAGTTCCTGTTGCCATTGTTCAAGGATTCAATGAAATTAAAAGAAGAGTACTAAAGAAAACAAAAGCAGAAGAAAAACAGCTGGGATGACCTGCTTTTCCTGAGAACATCAGAAAGAGGAAAGGAGAGTTAAACCAAAAGTCAATATTGATACAAGTAAGACTGGTGTGAAATTGGTCCTGAATGTCTTCAAGCTGGGGAGAAAAAATGAAGCTTTGGAATTGGTTGGTCACAGAAAATCTTGAATAGTCTTCTACTTGAAGCAGTGGGATGAATGCCAACTTGCTTTTAAGACACTTCAGACACTTTGTATCTCCTAACTACATCCCAACTTGACTTTAAAACATTAAATAATAATAATGGCCAGTCTTCGCGAACGAAGATTTTGGGGAAAGGTCTTTTACCTTTCCAGCCTGCGCAATGGATTTTTTAGGTGAGACACAGCCTGCGCTGAACTGAGCCCACCCTTTAATCCTAAGGTTCATCTGCCGGGGCCAAGCAAGCTTGGACAATGGCAGTGAGGTCCTCAGGACGTAGGTTTGTTTAGAGTGACCTTCTCATAGATGGATGGCCTTACAGGGCTAACGGGCTCCATCTGCCCGGGGAACTGGCTGGATTCGAACCTGGGTCGCAGAGGTGAGAGTCCTGCATGCTAACCACTAGGCCACCAGGGGTCCCTTAAAACATTACCTTCTTTGTAATCATATTTTGTTCCCATTATTTTAGCCTCTGGTTATACAGGTTTTGAAAGGGTTATGCACACATTAAACCCCTTTTTAGAAGGTCTCTTCTGTTTATCTGTGACACATATTACTGTTAGGTTTAACACTTGATTTGGAAAAGCTTCAGGTTTCAAGTTCTTGAGCTCAGGTTGATCATATTCTAGGTTTTTTAACCCAGCTGACTTGACTTTACTACTCAATTCCCATATTAAAATAAATCCTTCTGAAATCCCAAACCTTACCAGCTGTCCTACTTTTGTATATTTTCTTTTTAATTTAAATTGAATCTACTTTTTAATTAACTCCATGTTAATTAATTACTTAAAGTTATTTTCACTAAAAGTACTTCTGGGGGATAGTTGATTAAGAAACACATCAGCTAAACACATCTAGGAATACAGAGTTCCTTTGGCTATTAGTTGCATTTGTTCTCCAACACATACCCTGAGAATTAAAATTTCTCGGTGTCATAACTGTTGAGAATAGTGTTTCTCTCCATTAATTTTACAGATAACTCTATCTATAGATACATTGCTATCTTATTCCCCGGGTGCAGAGAAGACTTCTATCATTAACTACCCCAACTGAATTTCACCAGCCTTCCAAAAGTGACTTTGGCATTGGAAGAACCCTTTTAATATATGTCTATTCCTTCTTCCTTTTTTCATTATATTTGATCATATGTTGTGTTTTTCTGCCATTTTTTCCCTTTTTGTCAGTATTTCTGGATAAGCCCAGGTGTGTATTTATTACCTGTTTTCTTCTCCAGGGAACTGATCAGCCAAGTTCCTTTTGTCCCCAAATGTCTGTTTCCTGTTCTGTATCATTAGTTCAGGATTCTCTAATTTGCTGTACAGGTTTCTGGCGTTTGAGACGTCTTCAAAAACCATTTAAAAAAAAATCTGCAAAATGAGCTAGAAAAGATTAAATTGGGCCTATGGCAGTAGTTCAACTGTCATGGTACCTCAGCGTCTTACTAACATGCAGAAAATTTTAGATAGGAAGTTACTAGTATCCAAGATTTTCAGACACAGAAAACCAGGTCAGACTGACTAAATGTTTATCCAAGGTCACACTAGAAGTTCTTATAGAAGGATAAAAATATTTACTGCAGTTTTGTAGTATCTCCAGTCCTTTGCCTTAATCAAAATACCTACCCACCCTCCATCTGCCTGCAAGGCAGAATGTAGAAATACTATGGGTTTGTTCAAATGGCAATAGGGAGAGACTCTCCATATGCAATGGCCTGTCAAACTTTGTGACAGTTCACCCTTCACTTTCTCCTGTTAGTTATTGTCACAGCCATCTGTATGCTGATTTGTTTAAAATATAGTTTGTAGAATATGCAACCAAGCATCTGATCCTTAATGTACACATCTAAATTCCTTGAGCTCTTTGAACATTAGAGAAAAGCAACCATTTGTGACTTTTTAATTGGTGTCATTTGGCTGTATCATTGTTACTACATGACATATGTTACAAGGACTGTTCCTGCTGAAGATGCATAGAATGTCACTTTACATTTTTTGCAAGTAGCCAGTATCTCATCAGTTTTGCATAGCACATCATTAGCAACATCACACAGTGTGACAATATGTTGTGCCTAAATACAAAATGTTGATTCCTAGATGAAAATATATTATTTTTAGTTTGGAAAGAATTTTCTATATTGTAATGCAGGTTCCTGAACCAAAATAATCCTGTGGTTTGTCACAAAATTGCAAGCTGATAGATTCTACACAGTAATCTTTTACATTTATTCACATCACCAACACATTGCAAACAGTTGCTCTCCCATTTGTTTTGACCTAAGGTCCTTTTTGCCCTGTATGAGTGCTAGCAGGCTACTTCCAAGAAGCTAATATAGAAAGAGATTTTTGATCTAAAGATTTCTTTTTTCCAAGTACCAAATATCCATGCCTTCTGGTTGGTTGAAGAACATAAAAAGTTATGTTGGTTCCTATTTATATTTTAAAATTTTATAATTTTTTAAAAGAGATACAGCTACAATTCATACTCTTTCTACTTTGCTCTGCCCTCAGACAAAGAGACTATGTGGTCTCCCACTCCTATTAATTTGAAGAATAAGAATAGATTCTTTGACTTTAAGACCAGGTGAGTCAGTTTATCCTTAGGGAAGAATAAGATGATGTGAAATCCTGGATTCACTGAAAGCATCAGTGGTAACTTCTGCAGAGCTGGGATCTCTCCCATTTTTCCAGGTATAGAATTCCGTCTTAAATATGCAGGAAATTCCTGAAAATAGGCTTTTAATTCAACAATCTTTTTCCACAACATAGCTCACTTTCTGATACTGGATGATTTTGAACCAAGACAGAAGCTTGCAACCATTGATAAAGTCTTTCTGAAATACAACAAATATTCAGATTGAAAACTCAAAAGACTGAATAGACTAAAAATATTAATATAAATAATATGACAACTGCTATAATTTATATATAACATAAGAGGGCATGCAGACATATAGACTTAAAATTCCCATCCATAAAAAACTTATAAACCAAAATAAATTTATATAAAACTTAACTATAAGCATATCTCTAAGTTTACAGGATTATAATTACAGATTCTACATTTTAAAGAAAATAGCATCAAGACAACCTACCTCTCTCTTTGCATTTAAAAACACAGGCGAGATCTATAATAAACAAAAACTTGGGAGAGGGAAGTACTAAGGTATATATGAACTGATTGAATGAAAAAACCTTTTTTTTTCCTGAGTCACCAGAAGGTGATAACCAGATAGGATTTGTAGGAGTAGGACTGATCCTTGTGACATCTCAGAGCTGTAACCAAGACTCTATAAGGTGGCTTTCCCTGGATATAAATTATGAAACTGACCTTACACTAACCAGAATATCAAAGATCTGATAACCTTCATTCAGAAGAATGATCTGTTAGTTAAACCAAATGGCACTAAACCAAACTCAGAGAATGAATGTGACAGTTCGTGACCAAGTTTCCTATTTAGAGAGATCAAAAATGCTAAGAGCCTTCCTAAAGAGCAGCATCCATAATTGCTTTTTAGTGTAAAAATGCTACTGTGAAACACAGAGATCTCTCATAGGGACAAGAGAGGAGTTTTAAAATGACTTCACTAATGACATTGGAAGGCCCACTGGAAAGCTGAAAAACAAGGGACAGTATTTATATGAATCTGTTTTTCTGAGGACAAAACACATTTCTAAAAGTGCAGTCAGAAAACCTGGGAAAGGCTGGTTAACATAAGGTATGGAGAAGCCAAGGTTGCAAAGTACCACACTCAGAATGCCCCAAATTGTACTGAAATCAAATGCACATGATGTCTTCCTCAATATACACTCTGAGGAAAGTTTCATACATAAAAAAGTAACATTAAAAAGTACTTTTCTGGTGCTTAGAGGTAGCTGTAAAAAAAAGGATATAGAGGGGACATGCTGCCTTACAAATAGCAGAACCAAAAAAATAAAAAAATAATATTAATTAAAACAAACAAACAAAAAACACCAAGGAAAAGTTCTAGAATACTTGTTCTCCTTTTGATCTTTGTGTGTTTCCTTTGAATTTCTCATTCCCCAGTCTGCTACTGCTGAACCGATTATCCCAGGACAGTCCCCTGTAGACGTTATAACTGCCTAAGTAGCCTCCTCAGAGTGGGAAAGTAGAAAGATTGCCAAATTGCCCTGAGGTCTGGAGGGGTTTGGGCCCCTATCCACCTGGACAAAGCATGAAGATGGCTGTAATGAGGAGTCTGACACACACTGAAAATCTCCTTACAAGCGGAATTCAAGATCACACTTTTCAGCAAAAGTATGTGATATCTCTTAGGCTAACAGCTTGGCTTCCACGCAACATCTCCAGTGGGGCCATCCTCCCTCTTCTCATATCATTATCCACAGCATCTCATACTCTACCCACTTGTAGTTGCAGGTGAGCTCTTTCTTAGCCTGTAAGAAATCGTTATAAGGCCAGACCACGAAGGAAGATAGAGCACAGCCTATATACCACATTGGGTTGTTGCTTTCTGTAGTATCTGTGAAGAACACCTAGGATTAAATGAGCACTCCTAGCCCATGGGCACTGACAGAACAGAAAATCAAAATGAATCCTTGGGTATTTATGTTTTGCCTGTGTGATGGGAATCACTTGCATAGGTTGCAAGTGTGGCACGGGACTCACAGACTCATTCAGGTTAGAAAAGACCTCTAAGATCATTCTTAACCTAAAACATCCCAAGTCCACCATTAAACCATGTCCGTAAGTGCCACATCTAGGTCTTTTAAATACCTCCAGAGATGGTGACTTCACCACTTCCTGGGCATCCTGTTCCAATGTGTGACAACCCTTCCAGTGAAGAAATTTTTCCTAATATACAATCTAAACATCCCCTGGCACAACTGAAGGTTGCTTCCTCTTATCCTATCACTTGTTACTTGGTAGATGAGACTGAAAACCACCTCATTACAACCCAGAAGGCACATCTACACTAGGAGTCTGTGAGGAATGAGAATGCTAAAGTAAGACAATGAGCAAGATCCAGCCCGAGGAATGATTCCTACCCACGCCCTTGATCTTCTCTTCCATCATTAGCAGTGCTGTTCGCTTGTTCCTCCTCTGCCACACTAGAGAACAGATTCTTGGGAATTTTGCCACTGCTTGTGACTAGGTGTCCAAAGAGACTCAGCTTAGTTCTTGGAGCAGATCCCAAGGAACAACATGTTCTTCTCCATATTATCTCAGGTACCAGGGGTACATAGTCAAGTTACAGAACTGGCTCATAGTCAAGTACCAGCACCTTATGGCCATATGATGACAGCTGACTCTTTTGTTAGGGAGAGGTACTCTGCAGCTGTGGGATTAGTGTTATATTGACCTGATTAGTGGTTGTCTCAGCTGGACTGTGGTCTTACAACAAAGAAAATCAGCTCATAGCTGTGAATGGTTAAGTCCTGTCTTCCCTACAGATATTCTTGGGCCATGATATAACCTTCCTTCATGTCCTCTAGCTTAATCTGGTACTGATGACAGACTGTCTATAACTGCGTTGCATCAAAAAGGCAGCACTTTAAGGATTCAATTGTAAGAAGAAACAAACAGGATCATCAAAGCCATCATTGTTCGCACAGTGGTTGGCTGCACTGCTGCAGCAGCAGAATCTGAAAGACCTGCGTAAATATTCAACTCTGTCTTCAGATGTGAAGTTGTTTCTTACAGTTAAAAAATATGTTTCCACTAGGTTACAATTATTTTTGCCTCTTGTGAATCCTTCCCAACATTATTAGCGGCAATTAAAAAAGAAGAAACTAAAACTACTAGATAAATTTATCCATGACAGTAGAATGACAGCAGACACCACCTCTTGAAAGAACATTTGTTATAGATTCCTTACAGAATTAAGGAATGGATAAAAATTGTTCTCATGTATTAAGCTTTTGTGAAGGGATCTAAACTGTAAGAAGAGATTTGGATGTGCATTTACTAAAAGTATTATGTCTTTTGTAACATTTTGTTTGAAGAAGGCAGACATAGAACTGATTGAAATCACAATCTTATGCAGTAAGTTATGGTTTCTGCAAGTATAAAAGTCCAGGAGAGAATGAAAGGTCCCTATAATTGTAGTAAACTCTTTGGAACATGATGTAGGCCAACGTCTGTTGTTTTGTCTTCATATAACACTCTTATTCAAGAAAAACATAAAAATACATTTGGAGTTAATGAAACATGGATTTTTTTTTTTCAAGGATACAGTAATTTCTTTCAGTCTCATTACACTCTGTTTCAGACATGGGTAATACATTGAACTGCTTTCAGGAGCTGAGGCTTCTGAAAGGTATTTAGAGTTTATTGCTGAGTCAGACACCATAAACACAGATCTTACTCTGCACATCTGAGAAAGGTCAGTTCTCAGAAAAAGTCTGGGGTTTTTTTTGCTTTTGAAAGTAATGCCATGACACAAGTCATGAGGTCTCATTTTGTATTTTCGTTAAAAAGATTAAATAATTTTTTAAACTATTATTTCTTAATTCATAATCCATTAATGGTGTTAAACTCTAATTGTGAGCTTGTGAGAAAAAAGGTGAAACAGCTGAAATTCAGAAAAGGAATGTTGATATCACCAGTCTTGGGGACAGACACAGGCAGAAGACTGAATTTTTTAATCTTACATATGTTTACTATAAATACATAGAAAAGGTGATACATATTCTTTTTTTCACTTTCACATTCAAGAAGCAAGACATTTTCAGCTCAGAAGTGCAGCTAGTCACACTGGTCTATGCCTTTATCTAAACTAAACTTGTGATCTTGGTCTGATAGGGAGCCACAAAGACCTCCTCAAATTCTTCTTCAACAGCATATTAATTATGTGAGATTGAGAAGATCTTTGCAGTAGTTGGTATTTTTCTTTTCAGTGCTGAGGCCCTGTTTCAAGGTCCTCTTTTGAATGCTAAAAGTTTAGTGGTAGACTTGGCAGTGTTAGGTTAATGGTTGGACCTGATGTGTGAAGAGCTGTCTCTGAAGAACAGCCATGAGCAGGTCGAAAGTCTGTGGATAAGAATCACAGACCGAGGCAACAAAGGGAACCTAATGATCAGTGTCTGCTACAGGCTGCGTGTTCAAGTGGAGTATACTGAAGCCTTTTTGTTCCAGCTACAGGAGGGATCATACTCACAGGCTCTAATCCTGCTAGAGAGAAGGTGTTTTTAAGATTTATTCTACTTCTTATTATCCTGCTCTGATTTTGTTAGTAATAAATTCGGTTAATATCCCCAAGTTGAGTCTGTTTGGCCTGTGATAGTATTCGGTGAGTGATCTCTTCTGGTCCTCATCTCAACTCATGAATCTTTCATTATATATTATCTTTCTTGTCCACTTGTGGAGGGGAGTGATAGAGCAGCTTTGGTGGGTGCCTGGCATACAGCCAGGGTAAACTCACATCAGAAAGTCACATCCAGGGATAGTGGTCAACAGCTCAGCATCCCAATGGACATCAGAGACAAGTGCTGTCCCTCAGGGATCTGGTTTGGTACCAGGGTTATTTAATATCTTCATTAATGAAGTAGAAAGATAGAGTGCACCCTCAGCAAATTTGTAGATGACATCAAGCTGAAGGTGCAGTTGACACTCCTGAAGGATATCATGCCATCCAGCAGGACCTAGACAAGCTCAAGAAGTGGGCCCATGGGAATCTCCTGTGGTTTAATATGACCAAGTGCAAGTTGCTGCACCTGCGTTGGGGCAACCCGCAGGTATCAACACAGGCTGGGGGATAAACAGATCAAGAGCAGCCCTGCTGAGAAGGACTTGGGGGTACTGTTGGATGAGATTGGACATGAGCCGGAAATGTGCTCCTGCAGCCCAGAAAGCCAGTTTTGTCCTGGGCTGCATCAAAAGAAGCATGGCCAGCAGGTCAAGGGAGGGAATTCTTTCCCTCTACTCTGCTCTTTTGAGAAACCTAGAGTACTGCATCCAACTGTGGCGTCCCCAGTACAGGAAGTGCATAGACATGCTGGAAGGAGTCCAAAGGAGGGCCACTAAGTTATTAGAGGGATGGAGCACCTCTCCTATGAAAAAAGGTCAAGAGAATTGGGTTTGTTCAGCCTGTAGAAGAGAACGCTTTGGTTTGATATAATTGTGGCCTTCCAGTAGCTGAAGGGAGCCTACAAGAAAGGGGGAGAGGGACTTCTCACAAGAGCATGTGGTAACAGGACAAGGGGCAATGACTTCAAACTGAATGAGGGTAGGTTTAGATTAGATATTAGGAAAAAATTCTTTACTGTGAAGGTGGTGAGGCACTGGAGCATGTTGCCGAGAGAAGTTATGGATGCCCCATTTCCAGAAGTGTTTAAGGCCAGGCTGGATGGAGCTCTGAGCAACCTGGTCTAGTGGAAGATGTCCCTGCCAACAGCAGGAGGGTTGGAACTAGTGATCTTTAAGGACCCTTCCAACCAAACCATTCTATGATTTTATGATCTTAAAGGTCTTGTCCAGCCTAAATGGTTCTAAGATTCCATGTTCTCCAACTCCTTCCAGGAAGTGGCAGTGTCTCCAGGAAGAGACAGCCCTACCAGCAGTGCACTGTTCTGAGAAGGGGCTTGGTAGCATCAGGATATGTAGGATATCCAAGCAATTGGCATACTTTATTTCACTATCAGAATTGCACGTTGCCATCACAAAGGCTTCAGAAGCAGATTTCTTCTCTGCTTCTGAGTTGTTTAGCTTTACTCCTCAAATATTTTGACCCCAAATTTTTTCTTATTTCCATCTCTCCTAATTCCAACTGAGGTCACACTGTCATTCCCAATCAATGTGGTAGCTGCAGACTGACTAAATAGATTGACATCTGTGAAGAGAAGTCACTAAGAATGAAAAGAATTCACTAGAAAAGTAAAATTTTTTGTTCTGATGTGCCAAGACTGTTAGTTTTAATTATGCATTTTCTTTTTGGGGTGCCATGAGGAGTATTGGAAGAGCCTAGTGAGATTATGAATAACAATCTTGTTCATGTAACATTTAAAAGGTCTGACAGAGTTGTTTATTTTCTTATGTAAAATTATTTGTATCTTTGATGGGTCATTTTCACTTTTTCTGACATTGATATCAAAAACATGATTCACTGTTCTGAGTCCCTGTTCCAAATAAGCTTGCTGCTGCAAAGCAAACAGCTCTGAATGCCATCACAAAACACCTATGAGAATCAAAAAGCTTTAAAGACATTAGGTCCAGCCCATAAGATATAGTTACACAGTGCTTCCCTTTCATATGACTGTTACACCTCTATTGTAATTGTACGTCTGAAGAGTCAAGCCTCACCCAAGGCTTTACTGCTGAGTTCTGCCCCAGCTCGTCTGGAGCACATTACTGAAAAAACTTGGCACCACTGTCCTCTGAATTCCCTTTATGGATACAGCTTGACGTGGGAAATCCTTGCCTCTACCGTAGTATTTTTTTGCCTTCCCTCTTGAATCCATAACGAATTTCACCCCCATTTCACACTGTGCCTACATATAGTAAAGAAAATTCTAGTCCTAAAACTGTAGAGTCCATGCTTCCACTATCTCTCTGGAAGCTATGATGTAGATAATATTGTTGACCTGTCTAATGCTGTTAAATGGTCCCTGCTAGTCTGTTTACAGTTTTCCTGCCAATCTGGGATCAGAACTTTGACCTTTTGCCCTATTTCATATGTCTAAGCCTTAACTTGTCAATCATACCAGATTTTCTGCTTTTGCTGTGTTTCGGCAAGGTTATTATGGTGTGCTAAGGCCATAAACCCACTTACTCTCTTGTGGAAGTCCAGCACATATGGTACTACTAACTCCTCTGATGATTCCAGCATGATTTTCTGCTTGTCCCTCACAAGATCAAGGAGCTCTCTCACCCTCCTGCAAAGAGGAGCATGTAAGGCAAAAACTCCAGGGTCTCTTTTGAGACCCCTTGACATGCAGCAGAGATTTTTATAGTTATTTGTTTTCTTATCCCTACTTTTGGCTTTGGAAGTCTCAACATGACTTTGGCTGTCCAAGTCAGCCCTCACAAACTGCTCCCAATTCTCTTGTCTTCACATTGCTGGTAATGATATAGGAAGATCTAGAAACTTCAGTCCCAAAATCACTTCCTCAAAGACTACTTTGAGAGTATTCAAAAAACACTTGTGTTTTGTCTGTACATTTTCTGAAGAATTTTCTCCTCTAGCCCATCTCAAAGGGCCACCCAAACAGATGAATCTGTAATTCCAAAGGTACTTAAGAAGATAAAATATATTTTTCTTTGAAATACAGAAGAAATGATTCAAGAAAACAGCCCCTAATAATATCTATGATCAAAACCAGATTAAATGGGAAGCAGGAGAGTATGCTTGGTAAAGAGGCAAAAAAGTGACCTTTACTTGGTCACTTGTTTTGCCTCTTACACTGGACTATACTAGATGAAGGATTGTAATACACTGTAATGTATAATTATTAAACTTTACTCATATGAAGATTTTTTTGTAATCCCTATTTCTTGAAGCAGGAATCTTTCACTTCTTTATTCTACAATATTAATTTTTTTCCTTTTTCTTTCTTTAATTTTACCTCAAATGAAGAAGCAGCCTTGTTCATAGCCTTCAAAGACTATTTTTGGGAGGAAAGTTAATTGAAAGTTACTAATGTCATGGACAAATGTATGGCAGAGGAATTGTTTCAAAAAGGTCACATATCCTTGGATATTGGAGCTATTTCTTTTTTGTGTCTTTTGGTCATCTTCCACATGGTATTTAAAAATATATATAGTACATATTTTACTAATATCTTGAAGAAAATAAGTATTGGAAAAATTCCACAAAATAAGAATGTTTCTCTCATATATCCTATGTATTTTTTACGCTTCTGAACAAACCTAATATCCTACTCATTTTGTCTTGTATAAACTTGTGAGGGTCCCAGATCTAAGTTACAGCTACATTTAATTTTTTTTATGTGATATTCCTTTCCTATACAATGTATTTTATTTATATTAAGAGTCTTTTAAGGCACTGTTTTGTACAGGTGCATAGGAAGAGTCATGTCAATACTTTTAATCTTCTAATTAAGTAACCTAATTTCACATCTGGAAGTTTTACCATGCAATAATTGAAAGACATTTTTAGTCTGAAGAGAAAAGGGAGATCTTATTCAGTGTGAAATCAGATTGACATGGTAACATTTGGATTAATGAATTTTTTGTTAATTTTAGAAGACTTACCTTCCAAAGTAATTTAAGGTTTCTGTGTTTGTTGATATTGCTTTTTAATGTGACAACTGTGACATGCATTTCCACAACAGATGGATTAATGTAATTTTTTAAAAAAATTACTTCACCTAGACAGGTGTTTCCTGTGTATGTTTGACACGAAATTAAACATCGCTCCAGATGTTCTGTTTGTAACAAAGCCAGTTAATTTTATTAGAACATTTAATCACAGATCAACAGTATAATATAAATGCAGTCTATGTGAAGCAGATATTTAACAGAACTTCCTAATGTGGAAGAATCTATGCAGAGGATCAAGGTACACAGTTTTGTAGGTGCATCCCATAAATGTATTGATGTGGTATGGTACATTTTCTGAATTCAGATCTGAAGTCATGTTATTTGCTTATCTAAAAGAATTTTCATGCAGGATAGTTATTTTTGATTGAAGGATATTCATAGCAAATACTTTTCCCAATATATCATCTCCCTAATCTAAGGTACAGTTTCAAAACAATGTATTATGAATTATAAGAGATTCTATATCTTTGATTGTGGGGAGTCCTGCATGTTTTTAATGTTTGGCACCCTTTTGTTAATCTAGAGTTGCATACATTCAGCAGTAATTGCCCTGCTTGTAATGCATGAGGGAAGATCTTTTATGCCAGACTTAAATATCATTGCATGCCCAGCTATTCTTCCATTAAGATTAACTATAGATTTCCCATTAATTATTACATCAGATTTATTCATCATTAATAAATTAGATCTCTGTATTCTGTCATGGACTTCTTGGGACTCATGAAATAGGTGAAGATAAAGCTTGAATGTAGGTCTGGTGATTCCAGGGGAAATGTAAAAACATTCATAATTTTTTACTTTGAAACACTAGTTTATGTATATGGACTAATAACAACTTAAACCCCTGTGATGATTGATGTTTTTTGTTGGCCCGTCACCTCATTGTATAGAAGTTTGTTTTAATGAGTTTCTCTAATGAATATTTTATACTGATACTTGGATGAATGGCATATGGTAAATGCAAGGTAAATTACAGCTCTTTAAATAAATATTTTTCATAAATTATTTATTTTGTGATGCCTGTATTGGTTAGGTGTCATGTCAGATGAAGACTGGAAATTATTTACTCTAATACTTATTTGAGAGTTGAAAAAGTAAAAGATTTTTAATTATTAACAAGCTTCCAATATACTCGTGTAATTTATGGGAAACTACCATAAATTGTGTAAAATTACAATTTTGTGAGGACAGTTTTATTTGTATCATGCAAAATAATCTCTTGTGCCTTTACAAGTTTTATTTATTCATACAAAAATATTGTGCTATTCCTGCTAAAACCTATTTTGATGAATTCTGGTTTCCAAAGCATTGTGAGTTCTTGTCAACTGTCATTATTTCCATGATAAGTCCCCAGTTATTTTAAATGGTGTCAAAAATTAAAATTAAAAACAACAAGGACATACATAGTAGATTGAGTATCTTTGTTTTGTGTTGGAGTCCACAACTTTTACAAATGAAGCTGCAGAACACAGCTATTTCAATATAGTGTAGTAATGACCCAGTTCTAGATCCCCAGTGAATTATTCCCACTTTTGTTATTCTCACTGAAATTAGAGAAAGATGGGGGCACTTTAGCATCTTTCTGAACTGAACTGAACTGCTTTTTCTTTCAGATATGTCAATGCCTACCATATAAAAATAAACCACACAGGTGCAAGACAGCTACTGGAAAACAAGCAGAAAACTGCAACAGTGTCCAGATAGTGTAATTTTTAAACGTGCCATGTTAGAGATGAACATATTTTATTTATGGTCACCTGAAGATAACTGGACAAAAGTGGAAGATTTTAACTCTAGACACAACCTACTATGCATAGTCCTTGAATACTAGGAGCTAATTTCATAACTAATATATTCCACATGCTTTCAAGAATAAACAGAGCAGAGTCCTCAAAACCTGTTTTCAAGAGATTTTTATATGTCTGTAATCTAACTTTCTAATACATGGCATAATTCTGATGTGGAGCTTTTTCTCATATGTATACCTCAGAGGTCTGCTTTGCACATTGCTCAGGATAGTGGCTAAATGCATGATCCAGTCTTTAGGAAATAGAATATTTTGAATGTACTAAAAATCACCAGAAGTCTTTAAGGAATAGTCCATGAAAATTGTACACAGTGGATATTGATGATACAAACTAAGTGAAAGTGTTAAGGACTCAATGATCTTAAAGGTCCCTTCCAGCCTATGCAATTCTATGATTCTATGTCATGTGGTAACTCTCTCAATGAGATGAATGGCACAATTCATTAGTTTTTCAGTTGAGTTGGGTCTTAGTCTAGTGACCAGTTTAAAACTGAACTGGTTTATTATACCTTACAATTTTCTTCAAGGAAAGCTAGTGTTCATTTGTTAGGGACACTTCTGTTGCAACTGATATTTTGAGTTGACTCAAGCAAATTTCTCAATAACTATATTTAATATGGTGGATACACCTTCCTGTTA
>NW_020897689.1:7135816-7163316 GCF_003984885.1 Neopelma chrysocephalum | reverse complement strand
ACCTAGCCTTGGGATAGATAAATACAGTCTCATTCTCTAATGCTACTGACTGCCTCCAGGAGCACTAAATTTTAAGAGAGGAAAACATGAATCCTGTATTTCAAGAGAGGTGGAACTAAGCCATTGTTCACTCCCCTTAAAAAGGATATTCAGTGGCCAGTTCAGATTGCCCTAGGGACACCTAAAGCTGCATTAAGTACTTGTGAAAGTGAAAATCCACTGGGAACCCAATTCCAGTGTTTAAACCTCAGCATGAGAAGTGGAGTTCCTAGCAGGGTTCACTTTTATATATCTCTATAACCAGGTTCAAAACTTACTGTACATGCAGTAAGGATCTGCTATTCCAGCTAACCTGCAGAAACACTATAAAGAGACAGCCCCTCAGAAAATCACTAACATGAAGAGAAAAAAGCAAACATCTATTTAACTACATCATGACAAAGGTAAGAGAAGCAGAGGCTATTCATGAACCAGCAGATCCCTTTTACAAAGTTATGCACCTTATGCTTGGATAAGAATATTTTTTAACACTGATTTTTGCTTTAATTGAGGAAAGATAAAAAATCCAGGCTGACCTGTGTAATAAATAGAGCTGATGACAGAAATCTGTTCCATTTCATAAGAACTGGAGCATTTCCAGCATTTGCTTTTATTTCACCTTGGCTACTCCAGAGGGGTTATGGTTTTGAAACTCTGTACATTCAGAATGACCAGTGGCTGAAAATTATCACCCTAGCTAAAAAAAATAAACAATACTTCTCATTCATGGGTTACTGGGTCACTGAGGTTTGTGTGTTTGGATATAACACTGGCAACTTGAAGACCTGTTAACATTTCAGTCCTTATTTTGTGAATTAAAATAAATGTAGGTGCTGAAGTTCCCACTTTGTAAAAATATGTGATAGATATGGGTCCATTTGCCTCATTGCTATACTGTGAAACCCATAAGGGGAATTGCTGTTACTGAGATGGGGAGCTGAACATTCTCAGACATCATTTCATTATTTGAGACTGTCTCTTGCCAGCTCAGTATTTCAGCCCAATATAAAACATATATTTAAATATTTTTCCTTCTAGGTTTTGTGGCAGTTTCATTCAAAAAATTGCATTGAAATGGCAATTTTTTCTGCTGATAATGTGTAGACCTTATTAATTTGTAGACCTGGATTATTTTGCCCATACTTAGTTTTTCATTCTGACCCTGATGATTCTCAAGTATAAACTGGCTATTAAAAGACATTTCATAATTCCATCAGAAATTTGTCAGGTCGCTTTCTCTTTTGGTGACTCTGAACAAGATCACCCTCTTGCCTGCCACTCATGCCCACAATCTGGCCCACATTCACTGATTCCATTTGCTTTACATTTTTCCCCACTGTATATTTTCAGATTACCCTCTAAAATGTTAACTCCTATCCCCCCCCAGCCCCAAAAAGACCAAAACCAATCAAACAAAAAAAAATCAAAACCACAAAAATGCACACACACAAAATCCCAACAACAACAAAAAACAACCTAGAAAACATCTCCAAGCCTCATTTTACAGTTCTTCTCTAAACCTGACGAATACATTCTTGTTCAACTTGTAAGCAAAGCTGCTGTACTACAGCTTAACATCACCACCCCTCCCTTCTATATTTCAGTTAAATATGGCCTGTTACTGGTCTCAAAATCCTTTCTCTGGACTATCTTTCCCTACGTGACTTCTATTCCATAATGAGAGAATGATTTCTACTTCCCATCAGCCTATGATACTTGTTTTCATTGCCTATTTGTTAAATTTTCTGTTATCAGCTCTGCTACCTCAGAGCATGCTTCCCTTAGCCGTAAGTAACTCTAAAATGCCTTTGGAAGTTGTCTTTCAAAATTTTCAGCAATACAAACAGAAATGGTGACACCAGGTTGCAGGTATCCTGAGATCATAGTTTGCTGACAAATTCTGTTCCCCACCCCACTTTCTGTAAACCTTATCTGCTATGTTTTGTTGTAAGACCCTTGAGTGAAGGGGAGGGAATTGTTTTGCTATATGTTTATGTAGTACTTAGCACAATAGTGTCCTGGTCTATGATTTGGGCTGCCAGGTACTCTGGTAATGCAAATAATATATATAAGCAGAGCACATGCTCCTTGGGCACAGACCACATGTGAGGTAAATAGGATTACATCCTTCAGGTTAAAACTAGCCTTCTATGGTAATACAAAAATGTATCCCAGCCACATGACCCAAGGGGATCTTCTTGACTGCCTCTTGATAACACAGGCTACAGAGCAGTTGTCTGACCAAAGGAGAACTAAGCCGTTCTTGAATTTCACACCTTAAAACATCAATGCTACTGAGGCAGGAGAAATTTCCCGTTAAATGATTCACAGACTTAATCCCTTTGATATTCGATTGGCTGACCACAACTTAGCACAGCATGCTGCTGGAGTACATCTTTAGCTCTGAGTCATAGAAAGATCTCATTCCCACTGGAATTCTGATGCAGAGACCAGGATTAAAAACAGATCTCACTGGGATGGGAGGAAGGTACAAGACTGCAACTGGCAAGATCTAGTTTACTCACTCCCACCTCTGCCATATTTTAGAAGTTTTTCTTTATGTTAGTCTTGGAAAAACTATTTAATTCCTTAAAGTTTTAATTCTTCATCTGTGAGCTCTCTCCATGAGCCTTTACTGTTCATCAGGCTGTGAGCTATTCAAAGTAGGAGTTATAAATCCCTTAATACTTTTCTATGAAAATGTAAAAATATATATGTTAAGGTTATAAGCAGAGTTTAGAAAAATAATTTAATTCTTCTAAACACAAACACAAATTAAGGGGAATAGAAATGTTTCTCAGAAGAAACAAACAGAAAATTAAAAATCTGGAAAGAAAAATTCCAAGAAAAAGAAGAAAAAAACCCAACAAACCCAGAAGATAGCATTTTCAGTGTAACTGTGACACTTTCAACACCATCCATAGTGAGAAAGACAAGTTTTCCTTACGTATTGTTAAGGAATACAAAGTGAGTGCTACAAAACTGAATTCTACAAAGAACTTTGAATAAATTCTCTAACTTTACTTCCTTTCATAACAGTTTCATTGTTCCTGCTTCACCTTTAAATAAAATCGATGTTTTTTACTGGCCAGCATTAAGTTGCTACAGTAATATGTATTATGGGCAATCCAGCTACTTAAAAATCACTTCTGAAAACATGGTTGAAGTCCCCAAACTTTCCTGTGGCCACAAACAAACCAACCTGTTAAAAGAGAAAGCCAAAAAAATCAACCACTAGATAAAAATAAGGAGGCATCAGACTTCAGAGCACTGGCTACACTGTTAAACCCCTTTCAGAGCCCTCTCCTGCCACTGGCATTGTCCAACACAAAGCCTCAGAGGTGGTGCCACCCAACCCAGCCTCTGGTGCCTCTCAGGCACAAAGTGTGCAGCACAGACAGGTGGTGCAGGGAGCTGCATTGCAGGGATGAGTTGCTGAGGTCTGCTCCCATCCTTGGGAAGTATGAGTTTACAGGGCAGGCTTCTATCAAGCTGAGGCTGATGCCTGCTGCAACTGGGAGCAGAGTCAGGGAGGAGACCTTGTACAATTAGGCTCTCGTCTCACACAGTAAGTAGCAATTAACTGCACAGCATTCCAGACAACGCAGAAACCCAAATACGCCTTGGGAAGCAACAAGCACACAGCTCACATGAGTGGAATGTGTTACCTGCCTTCTCCGAGAGCACTCACAGCTGCTAGGTCATACTGCAGCAGGGTTGCTGCTTCTCCACTGAGACTGGGTGATATTGCAAGGTAATAGGTGCTTGTCTTGACATTATTATTTCCCACTTATCAACAGGTCCTGGCTTTTTGAATGGTTTGGGACTTTTTTTCTCATCCCTTCCCTAGGGGAAGCCCTAGTGGGCTTCAGTGATCTCAAGTACTCAGCTAAGGGGTACTGGTGGCTCCCAGCAGACTGGTAGTCACTTGGTCTCTGACTAGGGGTAGTAAAGTCCAAACATGTGAAAGGGTTGATATGAGTCAGTGCTTCCTCCTTCTCAGATTCTGGCACCAGGTACCTCATGGCTGAAACTAAGGCACATGAGTGCAGCAGGCCAGTTCATTTTCCAGGCTTGAAGGCAAAGTCTCTTTCCCAAGTAATGCATTCAAAGTTCATATAGCTACTGTTAATATACTGGAAGACTCTAAAACACTGACCGAGTAAATATCTTTGTCTGCGTAATTAATCATTTTCTCTACAATGTGAAGAACAATTAATGGATTCACAATGGGCTTTCTTTAATACCATTTCTATCAGAGAAACCCCAAATTTTGCCATCACTGTGCAATATTCCTGCAATCCTGTCATATTCTATCTTATAGCCTGTAGTATTTTTAACATTAATATTGGGACGACAGACCAGTTTTTGTCATTCTTCATCTAAAGGCATCAAAGATAATTATTAAAATATATCTATGTGTGAAGATAAAATCTTATATTGCACAACCCAGTGATGGGCTATATAAACTGGATGAAAAGGCTTCCCATAAATACCACTATTTCCCCTTTGTGTATAGATAAAGGCATTTTCAAACCATATTGGTTTTAGATTGTTAAAGAAGACAAAGGTAAAGGGGCAATATCACATAGACAAAAGCAATGGAAATAGAAATCTGCCTCTGCTTTACACTCATTTGTGTTGATCTCAGCAGCTTTGATCATTGCAATCCAAGGGCAGCATACACAGACTTTACATTTCAGCTGGGGCAACTGCCTCTGAACTATGCCTTTTGTGGTACTGCTGAGCAAAGAGAAAAAGCTAAGGGAGACAAGCACCTGAATCTGTGTCTCCTTTGCAGGTACTACCTAAGCTTCTTTTACCATCTGCCTCTCTGAAGGCAAATATGCAAAAAAACTTACTACATTTTGTAATAAGCCAAGCATATTCACAGAATCACGGAATCCAGAATATGTAAGTTTGGAAGGGACCACAGTGGGTCACCTGGTCCAACCTCCCTGCTCAAGCAGGGTCATCCCAAAGCACATTGCACAGGATTGCATCCAGATGGTTCTTGAATATCTCCAATGAGGGAGACTCCACAGACTGTCTTGGCAACCTGTTCCAGTGCACAGTCACCTGTACAAAAAAGTTCTTCCTCAATCTCAGGTGACATTTTCTGCGCTGCAGTATCTGCCCATTGCCTCTTGCACTATTGCCTAACATCACCGAGAAGAGCCTGATTCCATCCACTTGTCATCCTCCATTCAGATACTTACAGACATTGATGAGGTCCCCTCTCAGTCATCTCTTCTTGAGGTTGAAGAGGTCCAGCTCTCACAGCCTATCCTTGTAAGAGAGATGCTCCAGTCCCTCAATCACCTTTGTCACCCTCCACCAAACACTCTCCAGGAGTCCCATGTCTCTCTTGTACTGAGGAGCCCAGAACTTAGCTTCTTTGCTTTTGGACTAGTTCAGCCTTATTAAGCAAACTCACCCTGCTTTAAGTCATGTACTGAAGCCACACGCCATAATTTAGAATGCTTGAAGATGAAGTCAAGGAGTGGTTGAAACCGTACAGACAAAACTAGTCTTAGACAAGCCAAGAAATGCTTCTGTATCTTGTATGTGTTGGTCAGATATCGTTAAAGCTTTTAAAGTAGTGCCATCTGTCATTTCACCTGAGATACTGCTGATATATTTTAGGAATATTGAATTCTAATTCTCTAAATTGTAATTATCTTTTTTTGAGCTTTTTTTGAGCATCCTTATATCTTCTCTCAGAAACTCCTTAAATAACAAAGAAATTATATACATGGATGTAAAATATTTTTCATATTCTTGGTGCTTTGGAAAAAAACAAGCTTTGATATAAACCTTATGGACCACACTTTGAGTTCCAGAGATATTTGTCCCAACATGTCTTGAAGCTATCACCACTGGAACATCTTTCATCCATGGAAAAAGCAAGGCATGGAAGTTCAGGCTGGAAAAGATACAAGTCTACTGCTTGCTGCTGCCACTTTTGTCTGCATTATATCACCAGGGTCTTACACAGGATTTTGATAGTAAAGAAATAATGAACCTAGAACAACACACTCACCCTAATCACGCAAATGCAAAAACTGTTCTCTACCTCAGCCTTTCCCAAGTCTTTCTAGTCACTGATTATAGCAGTTTTGAGTAGAAGAACAGGGACAGTCAGTGATAGCCAATGCAGCATATATCTGACCACTGTCATGCTATTAATTGTGGGTTGGGTCAGAATGGTGTAAAATGACCAAATCTTCCAAACAAATTATAATAAATGAAGAAGTGAGTTGGTTGGAAGAAATAAAAATCAAAATACAGTAATAAAAAATAAGATAAGAGCAAAGACAAACAGAAAGTTTTACAAATGCTGGTATTGTCATTTCTTTAGATGTACAGAAGTGTCTGAATAGGATGATATTTATGATGATATATACTAGGACAAAAAAAAAACCTGAGAGATGTGAATACTATGATACATTGTAATGACAGAACCACAAGTGTAATCTATGTGTGTCATGTACAGACTAGACATCAAACATACATGATTTAGAATGCACCACCTGACAGAGAGTGTTGTCACCTTTTCCCCCCACATTTTCAATTAGCTTGGTCTGAATTGTGTGATTAAAATTTGACAGTAGTCTACATCTTTTGAATCACATCATGAGTGTTTTTAATACGTATACTTATTGGACTTCTATGTGTTTCAGAGGCGAGTTTGTTCTCTTTTTGGTTTTGTTTCCGTGAACAGCAGTCTGGTAGTTATTGGTTGATTGCATTACATCTGTAGCTACTAGAAGTATAAATAAGCCATATTCTTGCAAGGATGCACTTACTTATACTTCTGGTCTTCCTAAAACGTATGTTCTTTATGAAAATGCATTAACAGGGAATGTCCTCCATTCTTTTCAGAAACCAAGGTTTACCCTCTCCTATGGAAGATATTTCTCACTGCTAAGCTGAGAAGATTCAAGGCAGGCTAGCCAGTGGCATGCAACTCCCTGTCCATGGGATACACTAAACCAGCTTCACCAATGGTGAATTATGTACTCTATTGAGATGAAGGTCTTAAAAGGAGAATATAGTATCTCCTTTCACTGAGCAAGGAAAGAAAGGTATTATATGTTTAAGCTACGCATTTTTTTGTCCCTGTTCCAAATATGGACTTGCACAGCTATATCAGATAAATCAAAAATCTGCATTTCACTTCATACGATAAGGCTTGGAAAATGTGTTACTAGTCACCTTAGAAGACAAGTATATGTACAATATCTCGAAAGCTGTTTGACAACAGAAGGTCGGGTGTGACATATATTTGACATCCTAAAATCTCAAACTACCAAACTTTGAGGTCAAGCAAAGGTAAAATTAGAATAACCCTCTTCAGATTTTTATTGTGTATGATAGGACCACAAATAAACTTTAGTTTCCCCAGCTTCTAAAATGTCTGAACTTGACTGAAGGCTAAAGAGAAAGCTTATCTATTGATTTTCACATGTAAGCTAAATGGTAAAATAACCTTGACTCATTAAAAATGTCAGTGTTGTAGATGATTTGGATATCTTTGTCATTTGAAAGTAACATATGGATAATTCACTCAAGTTGAGTTATTCTTAAATAATTTGCAATACTGCAAAGCTTCAGATTTTTCACCTTCATGATTACCCAGAATACTTTAGCATTAATCACAATATTCAACAATGGAAAGAAATGGTAGTCTATTTATTGAATCTGTACAAAAAGCAATATTTCTTTTTACACTTTTAAGTTTTACAGTGGTTTGCTTATTTAGATTTTACCAGTGTGCACACAAAAAAAAATGTTATAAATAGGAATATATGATTCAAAATTGCAAATTATTTTACAAATAGTAGGTCCATTGTAAAATATCCAGAATGCCTTATGAAACAGTGTCAGTGCTTGCACATGCATTGTATAAACATTACCTATCTAGCCTGTCACATCTAGTCTGTGAGAAGACCAAGATTTTATTTCTAATTGGTTTTTTTATTACTATCAAATAAAAAAGCTCTGTTCATAAAAAATGATTACAGCTGTTTCACAAGAAATGTCGTGGTCTGGCATTGCACCTTTTCCTAGGTAAAGTTGCCATCTCTTTTCTTACTGAAAAAAAATTAATCTTTCTCCACATTTGGCAATTATTTCAGCTATGTCTCGATCTGTTTGGCTTCTAAATGGATACAAGAGAGTAAGCCAATGATGAGAAAAAAATTACTTAGACTGCATGGGATAATGAAACAGTAGGTGTCATGCTAAAAAAAGTTCCCTTATAGGAAAAAATATGTGTTCACACCTACATCAGGTATGACACTGGTATTAATACGCTATATAAGTAAACTTTTGGGGCAATTTACAATTTTCGAAAGATAAAAACAGGATTTCCTTATCCTAAGGCTTTAGGACAGCGTTTTCGCCTGAATTAGATGATCTATCATGCCCTAAGTATGAATATGATACTGGGGGTGGGTGGGCTTGTGCAACAGGAACTTTAAAATCCCAAGCAGAATATGATGTTTATGTAATATTGTCTTTATATCTAGAATATTTGTAATTTCTCTGTGTGAAATTTAAAGTTTTATACAACACTTGAGGGAATTGGGTGGGTGGAATGGACAAGGTGCTTCTGAGATCCTCAACCTGAATAAGGCTTTCTAGCCTTTTTAGAGCCAGTTCTTGTCACACCACCCATGAGATGGTATTTTTAAATGGTAGGGCACAAGTAGAGCTGAGACATTTGAACCTGAGCATGCTTCAAAGTCAAAGTGCTGTAAATTTCTGTGCATATCCTTTGCAGCCTCTTAAGATTTTTCTCTTGTACATTGGTGTCAGAAACACAATAGGTGAACTGATGATGGATTTCAAAACAATTAAACATAAATTAATTAATCTTAGTTCTAAAACTCCTAAAGGTCTGTGTGTAGAATTTGGCTAAGAAAAGCAGCAGTGGTTAGAAAAAGAGGAAAAGGGGGAAAGAGGCTGGGGGAATGTTCTTCAGGGTTCTAAAGTTACAAAAGCAATTTGCATTTCCAGGGAGATACATGATGAGAGAGTTTGGTTTACAAAGCCATTGAATGAAACTGAAGGAACATATTAGGTGGAATTTGTGTTGTGCTCTTGCCAGTGCTTGATTTATTGGGACCACTACACATCTAGAAATGAAGTTTGCTGCAATTTGTGGTGCTTCTAATTAAGTCAGACTGTGTTTACAGAGCTGTGTCCAGCACTGTTTTCCTTTGCTTGAATTATGTTAGATCTCTCCTATGAACAACTCTCTGTTAAGTTAGCATTTTGCTAAGGAACGCTCAGTGGGAGTTTTAAGATTCCTCTCCGTATACAAAAGGGGATATTTGGTGAAGAATCTAGAATTGGTTTGAATCAGTTAAGAGCTCTGCAGGGGGTTTTTTTGGCCCCCAGAGAATCACATCAAGGACAGTCTACAAAAGAAAGAGTCAACCTGTCTGAAAGGAAAACAATGAAAATAGCTTTATTTGGTAAAAATAAAAAACTTCAAGGCTTGTTTTCTCTTGAATTTCTGCTGAAGAAAAACATAAGGTAGTGTCTGTAACCAAAGTTAGGAGAAAAGCTCAGCGAGTATTGACAGACACCACAAAAACTGGCTTAAAAGCTTGATGTTTTAAGGAGATATATTGTTCTTAGAACAAACATTATTGCAGAATGATACAAACTACACTAGGGAAATCAGTTAGAAGGGCAAGCGCTGTCTGAATATGTGGCAGCTTTGAAGAAGTTGGCAGGAGTGTATCTTTTTGGGACAGTCATAGATCAGGCATTGTGGGATAGGAATGTTTATGACGTGAAACTGTCATCTGTAAAGGCTTGCAACTTGCACACAGACACCCATACAAACAAAAGTACTTTAGCATTTGGAAGCTAGAAAAGAATAGCAATATAAAACTTTGTTGTAAGAGTAGGGATTATATTTTTGAAGTGACAAACAATACGCAGATATTTTGGAAGAAAGCATTTTTTTTCCAAGTATCTGTCTGAAGAAAGTGAGGAAGTGGGGAAGCAGCCCCTGAGTCAAATTGCACATGGAAAAGTTGCCTTTATACTTTAAAAAAAATGTTACAAGATACTAGTTTGCTGAAAAAAATCTGCCTTCAGCAGAGACAGTGATGAATTTATTGGTCTGCCTTCCTCTGGATACATCTTTCTGGGAAAATGACCATGGAAAAATGGGTGAGGAAAAAAATGAGAGAGCAAAATTCAAGATAAATGGACATGAGGACGATGTGTAAACAGAAAGGCATCTCTCTCTGTTTGGTAGAATATAGATTAAGAGGAAGAATGGATAATTGAATATTAAATTGATTTTAAGTGTTTTATGAATTAAATATAATTGTTTAGCATAATTTAAAACTAACATGTAATAGCTCATCTGCAGGAAGAAATGGTTTAGTGAAAGTCCACAAAATTTTTCTTTTGATCCAAAGCAGAAGGCTTCCAGAACTAGAGACCACTGCTGATACAAACCATACATGTCCCACTTATCTTGGTGTCCCACACATGATAAATCGAAACTCAGAGGTCTTGCTATTGAGTATTTATTAACAAGATAAAATAATATTGCATGAGAAGGAATATGAAGTGGTTTACTTGAACTCATTAGGATTTTTCATTTAATGGATGATTAAAACTAACAGTTAAAACCAATTTTGCAAGGAGAGAATATAGCAGAATACACAAGGTGACACATTACACCATAGATTTGTTGGGTCAGATATTACTCAAAATCACAAAGCCTTCAGTATTTATGGATGTAAGTTGTGCCTGCTACAAAGTTTTGATGGTGTTGCAGATGGGCATCTGACAAAATACCTGTTCACACCAAAAAGCAGCATCAAGGACTCCATAAGAATTCTGCCACAGGAAATTTTTTTTCTTTAGAATTTCATTTCATGCAGCCAATTTTGAGGTTATCTGAGTTTCTAAATACAGTAAAGAAAATGTTTCATCAAAGATGTGTAATGGGGTACCAGGCATCTGAAGGCACACCTCCTCCTGGAAGGAGTAGGAAGTTGGACTCGATGATCCTTATGCGTCCCTTCCGACTCGAGATATTCTATGATGCAATGATATTTTTTGATAAATAAAGTGATTTTCTGACTTCAAAATTTTAAAAAAGCAAATGCAGCGGTATTGCTGATCACTATAGCCACTGTTACATTAAATCAGCTGATTTTCCCAAATCTACAAGTGTTAACAAGTGAAAATTTCTCAAGGATATCCTGATAGATATCAATGAAATTAGAACTTAAGCGACAAGCAAAAAATGTTATATTGGATTTCTTGGCTTTTAACTGCTATTAAAAAATAATAGTATATGAAGGAATGAAAAATATGAAAGCAAATGGAAGTGGATATAAGCTGCAAGTTAAAACCTCCAGGAGAAATAAAGGAAAGCCAAAGGTTTCAATTAAATATCAATTTCCCATAGAATTAAAAGTAATAAGAATGCCTTAAAAATGTTATTAGTAACATGTATAGGTTCACTGGTAGGTTTGTTTGATCAAGTGATGATGTATAAAGACAGGAATGCTTAGCAGATATTTCAGTTATTTATTTGAAATAAAACAGAGAGATGTATCTGTCCCATGTGATGCTGTTGTAATTGGAACGTTACCCTCTGTAGCAAAGGTTTTTGCTGGAATTAAATATTTTTAACTTAACTGGCCAAGATATTTCACACTCAGGAACTACCCAACATATCTCTAAACCATAAATGTTGACCATAAAGAAATTAAAAATAGGCAAATTCCAAGGGACTCAAAGACTGTAAATGATTTGCAAATATTTCAAAGTCTTAACTAGAAGCTTAACCAAAGAGTTACTAACAGGACAGAATGGTGTTAAATTTAAGTAAAAAATGGAATAGTTAATTTAAGCCATTACTCATAAGGTAGGTAGAAATTTAATTATAAGAAGAGGCAAAAGTATAGTCAATGCCACTCATCATTACTTTCCAAGAGACAGCAATTGTCATCAAGTTGTATGGGTTCTTTTGTTTGAGCCTTTTAATAGGATTAAAGACTTCAGTGATGAAAACATTCTGCAGGTAACAGGGACTTCTTCCAACCAACTTATTACAAAAAGATATTATGGTTAAAAAGCTTGAGCCCAATGGGGTTAACAGGCCATACAAATTTGGCTTATAGACAGATGACAGAAATCAGTTGTTTGTGCTAAGATGCAATGAAGTGACTTTTTCAGTCAGACCCAGAATTTCAAATCTGGATCCAGTGTTAGCTAACCTCTTAATCAACAATGTAGATGCCAATATCACGTCTTTCCAGCTTTCATATGACACAAATGTTGGTGGGGTAGTAAATGATGAGGACATCTCACTTTCACAGGGTAATTTGAATGGCTTGTTAAAATGGATAGGGTTTGTATTTTTTAATACACCACAATAAAACATAATATATCAAAGAGTAGAAAAAAATGCTCTGGGTAGAGAATTGGATAATTCTGGACAGCAGTAACTCAGAGTTGAAACACAATACTGAGTCAGTCAGAGATAACTGCTGATCCTGCTCTTTCTGCAGGACCTGCCTCCATGGCTCACACATCCCTTTGATGTGAAAACAAAACAAATGCCAGGTAGCAGTGTGGAACTCAGTTTCACTCTGAACGTAACACAGAAGAACTGTGCATAGGATATGTATCCACCCATACTTCAGGAATGACATAGAAAACTGGAGAGAGAAAAAGATTAAGAGAATGTAAAAAGGGATTTGGGGGAAGAAATGACAATGACAGGTTTTAGAATCCAAGGGTTAAGGCTCCTCAGTTACTTATTTTGTAAATTAAATTGAGTGGAGCAATCCACCATCAAAATATATGGTAGATTTACCATTGGAGACTTGAAGGCAAGATTATACACCCTCTTCAGAAACATGAGTACCTATGAGTAGTGTCAACCTATTAGTACAGCTCACTGTGTGAGCTCACTGTGTGAGCTGTGAGGTGCCTCTCTGCAGTGGGTCTGGATTCTGTGGGTCCAAGTTAGCTGTTATTAGATGTGCAACTCCACAATGAGATAGTAATTTTAACCAGATCTACCCTTAGCTTTCAGCAAGCCACTGGTAGACATTAAGGCTGTCACTGTTCCCAAAGGCACATCTGGGCTTTTGCTTTCTTCCTACCACATCTCCTGGTTCTCTAACAGCCCCTTTCAGGAATTTCTGACTAAGCATTAGGTTCCTTTTCCCACATTTGGCTAATCAAACTTACAGACAGAGCTCCCTGTGTAAATCCTAACTTACCAGTCTCAGTGCCGAATCCTTGGGCTTTCCAGCTCCATGTGTCTCACATAGCTGCCAGCTTCCACAGTTCCATACAATTTTGCTATACATATAATGTTAGATCTCTAGACTCAGTGCAGGATTTCTTGTGTAACAATTTGGATTATGGACTGCATAAATGATTTCTTTCACAAGAGGCGTGTTTTCTGATAAAATTCTGTCCCTTTTCATCCTTACCCTATTTTTCTGTTTCCCTGCCTCCTAGTCTGCCTTCAGTTGCTGCCGTAGAAAATGGATATCCTGGAATTGCACAGCAGTTCTAATTGTGGTTCAAGAAAAGTACAGGTATCGATGGACTGCAGTAAAATGTTGTGATATCTTCACTACACTGAGGAGCTGATCTCAAGAGGTTTCAGCTTTAATGTACCCAGTAACTGGAAATGGCTTGGGTTGTAGTGCAGAGGTGATGTCATGATGCCGGTCAGAATTTAGGTGTTAACATTTGGGGGGGTGGAGGGAGCATATTAGCATTTGGGTTTTGTCTTGAAACTTTTTTGATAGCAACATATAGGTCAACTATACTATCCCGTCTCATTCAAATACAAACACCCTCACTCTGATGGCAGTTTTGTAAGGGTGTGAAATATAGGAATGCATTAACATATTAATATATTTTGCAGTTGAAATTACCGTTTCTTGAATTTGGAGGAGGATACTATTTAGGGATGAAAAACATTCCAGCCTGATCTATTTCTGTTTTCTCTTCTGCAAAACTTCATGTTTGTCTGACTCTGCTTGCTGGAAGAGAGGTTGATAATTCAGCAGTGCCTCTTTGTGAATCAAAATGTTAATGTTTATACCTTTTCAAAAATCACCTTTTTCCAAATAAATAAAAAGCTACATGGTAGAATATAACCTAATTTGCTGACAAAACAAGATAAAATACTGCATTGTTTTGTTTTAATTTGGGTCTTATTACATATTGTTGCTTTACATTTCATGTTTCACATGGTTGGTGCTTACCTCTATCTGAGAAACTTTGATACCCTGACTTGCTTTCTATTTCTGCTTTATTTTCCACTAAAATATCAAATGCTTTGAAAATTAATTTGGAGGAAAAATAGCATTTGGTACAGTAATATGTTTCATCATTGTATAGGATATCCTCTGTATCACTACCTGTATTCAGAATGCTGCTGCAATCAATGCAATCATTCTGTAACCTGGCATTTCATAGCCATAATACTGGCCTTTATGTCGCCTGTCTCCTGTTTTCTGTTGTATAAAACTTTTCACTGTGGATCTCAGCATGGTTTCGAAAATGCATCTGTCTTATTCCTTATTTTATCACGCAGCCTTGAAATAAGAAGTTAATTTCTATCACAAACTTGACCTTTAATGCTGTTAAGCCTTATCTTTTCTCATACTTTTTCTTTAACCTTTGAAGATACAAAAGACATCTAAAACCCATACAGAGCATTAAATCCTAAATATTTTCTAAGCAGCTATGATCCACTTGCCACATTAGAGTTGTAAATTAAGGTCTCATGTGTTGCAGGAACCAGCCTTCCATATCACAGTTTTCTCCCCTGAATGAGGCAAGAGTCAGTCAGTAAATATATGTGGTCAACTTCAGATTTGCCTCACTGGGAGTTCACATGTATTTTTAACTGCCTTCAATTGTTAATGTATTCCTCAAATGAGATGCATCACCTTGAAGAATGACTTTTTGCCCTCTGGGAATACGCCAAACAAGTATTTCATTCACTATGATAATCAGTTCTACCTCCAGCAACATATGAAACCCAAATTTAATAGGCACTAGTGATTAGGTTTTAAGACACAGAGTTATCACTGTCCTCTGTAACAATAATAATAATAATATGGAAAAAAAAACAGGAGAAAAAAAAAGCACTGTATTTTCTTTTAGGAATCATTAATAAAAGTAATGTAACTATCAACATTTGGGGAATATGCTTTATAAATATCATATGTCTTGTTATTAAAGAAAAAAATGATAGCGGCATTTTTTATTAATTTAGAAATTTTCTTGAGCATAAATAAAAGCTACTTAAGTTTGCCTACATGACTTAGTTGTGTAACACTGAAAGAGAAAACAAAACAAACACAAAAAAAGTAAGGAGGAACTGTATATCATATTCTTTAAAATCTTGTAATTATAAAATTTATAATCAAAGAAAGAATTTAGGGGAGAAAATGAGAAATGCAAGCTTCCTGCACAGTTTTCAGTGTTAAAATTACTCAAGATATTTCTGAAATTAAACTTTTATAGAAAGCAGAAAAGATAGTTATATGACATTATGGAAAAATAAAAAAATCAGCCTTTAAATCAGCAGCTTAGGTTGTGGACAATAAATGATACAGTGGTTCCACTTTCTTGGAACTAAGAAGCAGAAGAAAATGAAGAAAGATTCCAGTGACAGGGTGAGGATGATGGGAGCGGACTAGCATTATGAATGATATGTTAAGTGATTGGCTCAGATGGAATCATGGGATTGCTGCCTTTTGCAGATGCTGATTTTCATCTATATTGTTTGCTTCTTTCTCAGAAAGGCCTAACATATGCAGAATGTGTGTGCACGCGCATGAGCAATATAGGCAAATACAGATATATATTTATATGATACGTTATATATTCTTATATGTTCAGAAGCCACCTTATCCCTTTTAATGTCCTTACACCTGATCCATTTAGCTAATCAGGATAGCTTACTATGACATAAACCAATAAAGTGTGTCTTATGTGAATTAATATCCTACTGCTTTCTTTATTCATGGAAGAATAAAATTTCTTTTTTCCTTTGTCTATTGCACTGAAAGGAAAAATGTTTTAGGGTAGGGTTTTTTGTTTGGTTGGTTTTTTTACTAATTACTAATTCTGAAAGGTATCTTCTGATCTACTAAACTGCATAAATACAAGAAATAGTATTTCTACTTAATAACAACGTGTTGTCTAATACGAAGACATACTGAGGTCCTGTTACATTTTCTTTGATGTGCTTTAAGCTGCATACCGTGCATTCTCTGCTTTCAAACTAACAGGCATTACCAGTATCATTCAGTCTGCTGACTTCTGTGTGAACAAACAGAAGGATAAAATGATGCTTAACACTGATGAGATATATCAGAAACACATGCATGCAATTAAATGTAATACTAATTTTGAAGGGTTGTTTTACTAAGATTACACTCAGCAGCATATTTGGCATCGTAAAGAATCCCTAACTCCAAGCTTCATCTCTGAACATTAACTCCTTAGTGCCTTGTTAATTTATTTTGGGTCCTGTATTCTTTGAATATTCTTATTTTGTTATTGCAACAAATTGAAATTTAAAGGGTCTATGGGAGGGTCACATATACTCATATATAAAATAACACCTTAAACTGTTTTTCTATAAGATTCTGATGTGAGAAAAAAGTCAAATCTCTCCTCATTTTCTCAAATATATCACTTTTTTTTGCTGTGCCATTTAGGTATCAATATCATTTTTTTCAAAAACACCTACTATCCAAAGACATGTACACAAAGGCATGTAGGCATCTAAATACTAATAGGGATGTGTTCATTTTGATCTGAATGTCTTTTCAGATGTTATTCATTATATAAATACTTATGATGGCTATGACAATGTTTAGGATACTGTTTCTGGCAGAAAAAAAAAAACAAAACATGCCAGAGAACCATTCAGTTTAAAGTTTCTTAGCTTAAAACTTTATTCTAGATCAGGTCAGTGGAATTTATGTAACTAATTTCTTGCTCTGATCCTATCATTTCACTGAATATTTACCAATTGCTTGTGGGGAAAAATAATGAATTCCTTTTTTCAGAGCAATAAATATTGATAATTAAACTAATGAAGTATTATTTTTTTTTCTAGGCTGGACATAGAGCTGACCCAGGTGCTCATTATTAAAACTTTTTAATGTATTTTTGCAGAATGAGAAAATGAACATCAGTGAACCAATATAATTAGCATGCCTTCTAAATAGATGATATAGTTATGTACTTGTTAGTATTAGGAGATCCTACAAATTTCATTTATCAAGATACAGCCCAGCAGGCATTTTCTAGTGAAAAGGGCGCCTGTGAATCCCCAGTATACCACTCAGATCACCCCCTAAGGGGAAACGCAACTTGCATCCAAATCAAACGTTTTCCTATCAAATGCTCCACTAATGGCTTTCCTATGAGACCCAAGCCTCTCAGTCACCTACTACCTATTTAGACATGTCAAAACAGAATTCGTTGTTTATTTGTATTTCATTGAAGTGAGTCTGTTTTCTCATATTGAATTTGTATCCAAACCCCAGGTTGTCAATACTACTTAGTTAGATCTGCTGTTTGTTGTGTTTTTCTCTGCATGCAATCCAGGGGAAAAATTAGTGTCACTCATGCCAGTTTCAACCCTCCTATAAATCCTTAAGCAGTGTATTAAATAATTTTATAAAGTAACTAACATACATTGAAGGATCTTGAAAACAGTTCTCACATGGAAAGCTGTTTTATCAGATGCAATGATGCTTTTGCTATGCTAAGTTTTGCCTAGAAAAAAGCTAGAAAAATTACCAGTGTAAGGGAAAAAAAAAGGGGGGGGGGGAAGAGGAGGAGGGGAAGCCATTGTTTTTAATATTTGTCCTAAATTAAAGTAAGTTTAATTGCCTCACTTAAATATAGCTCAACTAGTCAGTAGACATATGCGACTGCTGTGATTTTTGTAAAAATTATTTAAATTAATTCTATTGGCAGCCTCTAAGTTAGTTTACTTGTGCTTAAGCCTAAATCTGTGCATTAAACATTCCATAAAAACAAGAACTAAGTGTTATGTTTGATATGCACTTCAAAAGCCTAAAAGGCCAAAGAAAGCCCTTCCTTAATTATTGAAGAAGTGTCTGTAAAGGAAACATGAGCAAATAGCATTCATGCTTTCATCCCCAGTAACCTTTTATTGTCCTTTTCTTCAGATGGCCAAGTCAGTATATTTAATAAAGGGAGCAGCAACCATCAAAGAAGGCAGGGGTCTAATAAATGGTCCTGATTAAAGGCCCTGACAGGGTATGAACTTTGCATAAATTTTCCTATGGTGTCAGGCTAGGATCCTGATTGAAAACCCATTAACATAATCACACATTTAGAGGAAATACTGTAATGTATCAAAAACATTTCCCTTAGTGTAATAATTTTAAGGACATTAAAATGCAAATGATAATAAGGAGATGTGTTTTAGTGATGTTCTGAAAGCCTGATTATTCAAATATTTAGTATGAAATATGGAAGCTCCTTTAACTAATGCATCTACATGATTTCAAAGATTTAATCTATATTTGTACTTGAAAGACTTTTATACCACTACTGAATATTTCCTGTTAATTTAGACTTGCAAAATCCAGCAAGAAATTTAGTTTAAATTATAGTGCTAAGTGCTAAGACCTTTTAGCCTGGTTTAAAAAAAAAATAAATCTGTGTTGAAACCAGGACACCAGCCATGCTTTTTCATTAAGTACTGAATTGCAAAAGTCCATGTTTTGATATGGTTTGGCTTATACAAATAGTTTGAAGAATTCAAATCATACTTTCCTCTGTTTCTATTAAAATCTATGCTTAAAACAGATGGGCCATTCAGTCACAGCAGTGATATTCCGTAGTGCTAATTTTTAACAATAAAAGAAACACTATCCTCCCACGCACAAATAGCCATAATTATGTAAAGAATGACTGCTTCAGACTGATGACTTTCAATATGCTTGAGTCTAGCATACTGGTATAAGAGGCCAGAAAGGTCAACAGTAATTCATAACTGCTATAAAATTGTGTAGCATCCTAGGGCTTCTGGAGGATGCTGACATTATCATGCTTCTTCTGCTGGTTTGTATATGTAAATTTGTGATAGGAAGTGCACTGCTTTGCCGTATCGCATGCAGAGCATCAATCAGGCAGTAGAATACATCAGAGTATTTTCATTATGCCTAGTTATTTACTGCATCAGAAGAAATTACCCTGGCAAGCCAAGCGGCCTTCTCTGGATAGCATGATATGACCAACCAGGTTTCAGCTCAGAAGTCTTGTAAACATTACAGGATTAATCTCACAATCACAATCATCAATCTTTCCTAGTCCTGCCTGGGTGCAACTGTGGAGATTGGTAACCAGGCAATGTAGATTTAAATTTAACCCTGAACATCATGAGCTATATGTCAGATCCATGCACCGTATTACAAACACCTATATTTTTACTCTAGCTTTAGTACAAAATGATGAAAACATAAAATTTTTGCGCTTCAAATTCATGTGTAATTTTTCATTCCCATTTTTGATACATTACAAGGAAATGAGAAATATTCTGAAAAAGATACATTTCATAATATCAGACTCTAATGCTAAAATGATGCACTGTGATGCCTAGATCTAATGCATGTATTAGAGACAACTGACACTGCAGTAAAATGTGGAGTAGTAATTCAGGTTCAGGACCAGACTTAGGCTCCCTGGCACTGAGTCATTAGAGGTTAGGGCACTGTAGGGGTAATGTACTTAGCCTCTAACAAATGGAGCATTAAATACATCATGCTGACTCATAGGTAGCACTGGCACCAGTTTCTGAAATGCCTGCTTGCTTGCCATCCTGCCAAAGGAGAGAAGGATTCTGGCACATCTAGGTGCTCTGTGTAAAAATCAGATGATGGGAAGTGAGAGTAGCCTATATGAATGTTTCATCGTTATGTGTTTAACTATGTGCAGTATATAACCTAGCCTACTGAGATAATGCAGAAGATAACATGTATTCTTCTTCCTCCCTTTTTTTTTTTTGAAAGTCAGATGAAAATAGCAGTGATAGTGATCATTTTTCAGTAGTCAAGAAACAATAAATATATAATGAGTGGATCACATATAGAGATTCTGTGGCAGTTTAATTTGAACTCAAATCTTTATTTTTATTGCTGCTCTAAATACTTCTTTGCTGCATGCACCCTAAACATTTTTCTCCCTTTCTATCTCTCTGTCTGTGTCTGTGTTTCTCTCTCACCTCATCGCTGTCTCTTTGTCTTTCTTTTCTTCTCTCTTTCTCATGTATATAGTTGTTCTGTTTTATAGAATGGCTATAAAAATTGTTAATGAGCTTGGGCTTACTTTTATGCTTTACAGAAATATTAATTTCCATGGGTTTGTGCCTTTCTCTTTATTTAATCAGAACTGCAGGCACTTTACTGCTCTATATGAATGCATTCCCTCTGTAATAGTTTCCTGTTTAGCAAGAGAGCTAGCCTCTGCCTACTAAATAATTCCTGTATAATATGCAGTGATCATACTCATTTAGTCTTCAGTGATGAAAACTCTGCAACACAGTGCTTAGCTGATGCATAGATGTGAAACCGCTGATTTCAGAGATGCTTCCCGATTTACACCAGCTGAAGGTCTCATTTAAAGTATGCTTTCCTTCTACAAATGTGGAAACTGAACAGTTAAATGAGGAGAAGATGGGTGTGTTGCAGTGCCTACTCCATTATTTCTGTCCACAATTCTCCTCCCCCAAATTGATTTTTTATCTCTTTGACCATTTTTAAATAACTAATAGCCTGATATACTTTTGTGACTACATCTAGTCATATGCTGTTTCCTTCACAGGCCCAGTTGAACCCACAATACATAAGTCTTCCAGTGCAGATAAGACAAATGTGTACCACTTCACACAGATGAGCTTGTTGCATGTGGGGTTGTGAGGGGTGTGAAACTTGCCTCTTTGCAGACAGGCTCTTTAGGAGGCAAAAAGCACATTTATACAATAAGATGGCAGTATGATTCCTCGTTCCCTGCAACTTCTTATCATAGCAAGATCAGGCATTTCTTTGACCACAGGCTTTTAGAAATTTCTTGGGTGAGCAGGAAATGGTGAGATGCAAATAGTACAAAAAAACTAGCCTGAACTAGCCCCTTTGTGAAGGACACAGCTTGTGCCCCTTGTGCCTAGAACATCTGCCATCTCTGGGCAGCCACAGTGCTGTCCTTTGGGCCCAGCTGTGCCACAGCAAATGTAATCTCCTCACGTCCTGCTGGTGCATCGTTAGGTTGGCCATACTGGAAGTGGTGAGCAAGTACACAGCTCTGTATGCACACATGGAAGCCCAAGACTCCTGACAATGAGCAGCTATGGATTTAACAGACTTGAACCACAGTCTGCAGGTAATGAAATGGCGGTATCTTCACTCTCCTTGAAAAGACTCTGTAAAGCAAAAAAGCTCCATTCTCTCTTCCCACCTTTTAAGAATCCCATTAAAAGAAAAGATTAATTTTCTTGTTCAGTGCTAGAAGACAGTGATTATTACTTTTTCTCTTTTAATGTTACCTGATGACATGGAATGAGAAACTGACGTGTTGTAAACTATCACAGAAAGAAAAGTAGGCTGAAAATTCTGCTCTTTGCTAAGGGTAAATCCACAGTATGACATAAGGCAGCTCACTAGACTCTAAACTTGGAGGAAATTTGCCCTAGAGAGTGTTGCAATACACATCATCTTATTAATTTAGAGACCTATTAGTGACAGGCCACAAACCCACTTATAAATTTATAAAGAGTGCAGGACTGAACAGAACTGTTCAATTCCAGAAATTGCTCCTGTGTTTGGTGAATTATGAAATATAAGTTTTGAACCTCTTGTACTGGATACACCTAGGAAATTCTGAACTGGCAATGTTTTATGGGCCAGGCAGATTTTTCTAAGCCACTGAATAACATTGCGGTGTGTGCCATCTTCTGAGGACCAGCAGCTCTAGAAGAGGAAAAACGAGCATTCCGTCTGAAGGCCCTCTGACATGCCTGAGCACTTCTAGCAGCTGCTGCCCCCACAGAAAAATACCAACAAATGATTCTCAGTGTTAGGAGCCAAGAGGCTAACTGGTATGCTGAGGACATTGCTCAACATCTGGGACAACTCAGGTAGTGAGGAGATGTCATGAGGAAAATATATTTCCATGACTTCTGTCTCACAGTCTTCCCATTTCCATTCATAGTGGCAGAACCACTGGCACACTCAGTGAATGTTTATCAGATGTGACTGCAGGAGTTAGTGTTCCGCCTCTAAGGAACAGCAATGTAAGACGGAGCTCTCCAAAGCTAAACGCTTTGGCTACCGATGACACTACCTACATGACGTCCCATTGAAAAAGATATATGAGATCACTTTAACCATTCACGGTTTTGCAAGGCTTAAATTCTGCTTGTCTATACAAGAAGTTAGTATGCAGTAAGCAAGGGAGTGAATTAATAGAGCACTAACTACAGCACCTCATAGGACTGGGCTCTTTCTTTATACGCTGTTTAGATAATAAGTTCTTTAAGGAAAGTACTCTGTCTTCATTCCTGTCTAAATAAGTACCTTTTTGTATGGATATTCCTAGCATGTATTGTTTGGTGCTACCCACTCCACTTCCCACTAAAGGTTGTCCCTGTGCAGTGTAGCCAGAGTATCATAAATTCACATTAATGCTTATTAGGATCTTCCTCCTCCATCTAGACAACCCCAACCAAATGGTGGCAGAGCCTAAAGCAGGACCTGAAAGACATTCCTTTATATACAAGCCTGAGGCTATCTCCCTAGCTATTGCCCCAGCTAATCTCCAATTCAGTGGAGTTAGCATGGTCTTGTGGGAGCAGTGATTCTTAAACAGCAATCAGAAGCAAGAAATATCATAAAATAAATGGGCATCAATCTTAATGGCTTACACCTAATTAATGAAATCTAGGACTCACTACTCCTCCTTTCAGCAACAGCATCCTATACTCTTTTGAAAACCTCCCGAAAACTATTCTTAGCTTTATTCCTCTGAACTCTTACTCCTCTTAATAGTTTGTCTTATCCCTTGCATCAAACATGATCCAACACTAACCTTCTTTCACCACCTCAGAGTAAATTTAGGATGCTCTAGGAATCTAACCTAGGCTGTTATACCTGTCACTGTAGTATGTATGAGCTCAGCATGTCCCAAGACAAAGTTCTTTCTTTGTATGCTGTTAGGTTATAAGGTCTTAGAGAAAAATACTCTGGTTTGTCCCCTGCTTTAACAGCCTAGCCTACTGTTTGCCCTACACAAACAAACTGTAATAGTATTTGGATGAAACTCAAAAAATTGTTTAGCCATTTTACCTATTCTTGAGTTTACAATATTAGAGTCACTTAATGTGACAGTATTAGCTGCAGTTTGGGGTTGTCCATCATCTGTAGGAGAAAAAAAATAAAGACCTTCACCATACTGGGCAGAAACTAGAAGTATGCATGCATTCTGCTTCACATATATCTGTCAGCAGTCTTGGAGCTAGGGCCAGAATGTAGCTGGAGCACTCCACCCCACTAACGACCAGGTTGGTCATAATGACAGACTAGCAAATATTTTATGATTTCATTGGAGCCTTATCCCTGAATCTCTGTGTTTGTGAAACTCAGATGTAGAGTAGCATGGAGAAAACCACATCACTTGATGAGACAGAAAGCGCCTTCTAGTTTGTGTAGAGATTCCACCACAGAATATCTTTAATGGTCACTTCATACTACCAACCACTGCTTATGCTCTGATGAATGTGTCCCTGCTTAGTATCTCTGACACTGCTGGAATAAGCTAGAATAATACTAGGCAGACCAGACAAAAAACAGCCAGTGGACAAGCCTACTATACTGTTATAATGCAATAGAATCGATATTTTTTTTGTGGCCTCAGTTTCAAAGTTCTTTACTTTAAGCACAAGAAACTCGGTAAAATCTGAATCTTATGATCAGATAATTCCTAGCTTTGCTCAAAATATTCATGACTTAATGCTGCAACAAAATACATGCAAAAATACTAAAATTAAGATTCTAACTTCTGTTAGCTGATACCCTAATCTCTTTTCCTCATTCTTCTTCCATTTTTTTCTTTGTTTACTTTAAAGAAAACATTTGGTAGGTCAGCTTTCAGCAGCCAAAAAAAAGGGATTTGAATATGTGGATGTACTGATACTCAAATAAGCAATTTCCTATTTTTCTTGCAATTGTTTTATCTCCATCCCAACTCATCTCTCTCTTTCTTTTTGCTTCTGCTCAGCATATCATATGAGTACCCTCAGATAATAAGCTTCTTGGGCAGAAATTTTTACATGTCACTAATTCCATCAACACATGTAGTATGCCTGTAACTCTCACACTCAAAGGTAAATTATGGATGTCTACAAAAAGCTTCTGCCCTCATCTGTACTTAAGTTTCACGTGTTTTGGAGCCATATACATTTTTCTCCTTTTTTTTCTCCTCATTTTACCTCTTCCTTTTTTTCTCTTGTTGTCACTCTTCTTGAAGCTGCACTATTATGGGAAGATTTGCTTGTGAGTCGATGTGATTTGCATTACATCCTGAAGTATGCTAAATTTTCCTTCCAGAGGCAGGACCGTAATACATGAAACACTTGTGAGCATTTGAACATGGGTTCCATACACTTTAGCATTTTCAATAAGCAGAGTTGCATGGTGGATCTTGGCTAAAAGCCAATATCTAATATATCCTTAAATATAAGGACCAGGAAGTTGATTTATATCTGGATAATGAATGCAGAAATCCATTAGAGTGCGCAGATTTCCATTATGATCTCTTGGCAGGTTTTCCTGCTTAAGAGGTGGGCTGCTGAGTGTTGCACAAGATGAAACTTCTGTGGAGCCCTGAGCCCTAAGTTAGGAACATGGAGATGATAAAAGCATGAATCACAGTTTCCAGATTTTCTTTTGACAGCAGTAGGTACAGTCTCTTGGGAAAGTGGAAGTGCAACCATTTCTTACCACAATTATCTCTATAATCAGGACTATCAGTGAATCCAATATAGCCTCAAGATTGTTCTACATTATCATCTAGTGGGGGCATATCCTCTGTTGAAGCTACAGTCAACATTACTGATTGCTCCTTTCAGTGTTTTGCATTAACTTACTTTTCCCTTTAGGAGGTTGCTTTAAAAATTTAAGTGTCTTGTTCAGCTATCAGTGGCCTTTTAGCTACTCAGATCCTTGCATCAATTTAAACTTTTTTCATAATTTTATGTTCCCTCTTTTGGATGATAACATTGATTATAGAGGCTAAAATGGAGGTGGTGGAGCTGGTGAAAGTTCAGCAAAATTATGGCATTGCAATTATCTCCAGGGATGTCTGAAAAGGAGGAGTGAGATTAATCCATGCAGGGCTCCATATAGATAACCCATAGATTGACAACTATCTCAAAATCAGCTGAGGTTTACTTAAAAATGGTTCTACACCACCTTAGATATTTCTTAATCCAGTCACTGGAGGCCCCCCATCACCTACACCCAAGCAGTCTGCATTGTCTGCTCCTGCATGTAGCCTGATGATGAGGTCTCCAGTACGTTGGTATAAGCCATATCTTTGCACGAAAATGTGCTCATTGACCACTCAACAAAAGGATTTTAGAGAGTATTCGACAGCAGGTGAGATCACTTTGGTCAAGTGTTTAGTGTCCTGAAAGATCTATTGCACATTATGATGGTTGGGAGATTACTTTCTGTGAACCAGCATTTATGTTTCCGGTCATTAAAGTAGCCAGTTGCACTTTGCTAGCTTTTACTAGCTATTAGGGTCAAGAATTTGCCTAATAAATCATAATAACATATGTGAAGACATTTTTTTAAAGCTCTGAAAGTATACAGCACATTATTGGTCATGTCTATGTAGACTCCACCTTTTTTAATTGAGTATTGGAATTGTGCTTATGCATTTTTCAAAATAAAGTCCTGCGTGCTCAAGACATTAAGAAAGAGACCTGCACAGATTTTTTTTATATAGTCTGAGGGCAGATAAGTTTCATTTTTCAGCTCTCTGAGCTTGCACAAAAATTTTATATTTGTTTTTGTGATTGAGGCCCATGCATATGTACAGGTTTATACCAAGAAAAAGAATAAGCAATTTATGTCTAGCTTTTCCAGCCTCTTGAAGGAAGGAAGCCTTGAATTGGTTTTATCCCCCTTGGTCCTGTGCATTTAGAAATGAAAGACTGTGCTAACCACAGGACAGTAAAGAATCTTCTATGATCATGTGGTGTTATGCTGTGGTTTCTTCACGATGAGGAAAATTTTCATAAAAGACACTGTCTGACTGATTTGCCCATCTAAAATGGCATCAACCATTTGGAATGGAGTCAAAAATCTCATCCTGTAAAATGTATGTATTGCTGTAAATTATTTTTAGGTGTGTGAATACAGTGTGTGCGTGTGTGTGTGTGTGTTTGCACATTATGTTTGAGTTCAGACCTTATTCTTCCATTTTACCCACAGCTACCATAATCAGCATGAAAAGGTTAAGGCACATGCTTCCTTTAGTCAATCCCTGTACATTTATTTATATGTGTGTTTATTTAAATATGTACACTGTCCAAATTTGAAGAATTTTAATTAGTTATCAGTAAAATGCTGTTCATCCTTCTCTTTGAAAAAGAAGATTACAAAGACCAATGGGACTAGGTGAACTTCATATTCACTGTGGTTCTTTGTGCTGCTGTCTGCCTTAAAATACTTCATCTATGAATTTTTAGGTTAAAAAACAATAAAAGAGATCTCCAAAATGTGGGATTTTTACAAAACACATATTGAAGAAATGAACTTAAATTAATGGCTCTGGATCTTCTCTGCCTCTTCTGTTAAATAATGAACATTTATTTGATTGAAGCAATATCTGATATTATTTGATTGCTTCCCTTTAACAAGATCTACAGGAAATACATGTATACAAAATGTATATATGCATGTATATGTTTCTTTCTTTTGAATTATCCTGATTTAATACTTTTATTAACTCCTACACATAAAATATCAAAGGTTTATAATTCCTGAGATGATATACTGTAAATGTAGCCATGGTTTTAGCCTCTATTAGCTGGGTTTTTTTCCTTTATATCAGTATATAATAATTTGATTGCTTGAGCTCTGACTTTGTTCTTCTATTCACTGCCACCCAAAATCTCTCACCTATCAGGACCACTGTGAAAAGGCTAGAGCATAGGCATGCTGTTGATGCTCCATGCAGATATAAAAAGAAGGAAAAATAGTCAGAGGAACTACTTCAGCCTGGAGATATGAGTGTTAGTCTTAGAGCAGTCTGGTTTAAGATGGTCTTTTCTTCTTTCTTTTCTTTTCTTTTCTTTTCTTTTCTTTTCTTTTCTTTTCTTT
>NW_020897689.1:7045558-7135806 GCF_003984885.1 Neopelma chrysocephalum | reverse complement strand
TTCTTTTCTTTTCTTTTCTTTTCTTTTCTTTTCTTTTCTTTTCTTTTTCTTTTCTGTTCTTTTCCTTTCTTTTCTGTTCTTTTTGGGTTTTTTCCTTTCCTTTTCTTTCCTTTCCTTTTCCTTTCCTTTTCCTTTTCTTTCCTTTATCATTTTTCTTTTCTTTTTTTTTTTAATTTTAATCGATATTTTACTGTATTTCTATTTTTTTTTCCCCTCAGGACTGGAACCTTGCATTCATACCACACTTCACACAGTAGGACCTTGATCCTGACCAGGACCTCTGAGTGCTACCATTATACAAATAATAATAAAATGAAGCAGAATAAAACAGAAGCCCTGTGGGCTAGTTTTTGATGCTCCTATCTCTTCTTCATCAAAATTAAACCAATTGAAAGATAACACTGAGTACAGGATTTTTTTTTTTATTTTGACTGATTGTACATTTTCATAACACACATCATGAATTGAGTGGATGACTCATTTTCAAAAAGAAATGATAACACTGGATTCACTTGGTTTTACTAGACAGGCTGCTAAGCATACATTGTTTGGTGGCATCCTATTCTTCTGGACAAATAGTAATTTTTAAAGGGATTTAATGCTATGATAGAACATTTTTTATTTGTTATATTGTATTATTTTAACAATTGTTGTAAATAAAACAAATCCACAAAAAAAATGCTTAATATCACAAAAATAGATTGAGCTACATTTATGAAATTTACAGATTACCTAAAATGCTAGGAGTTAATTACAGTCTGCTTTCCCTGGCATGTCAGCTTGATTAAATTTGGAGTTCTAAGATGAATTGGCCCAAATTCATTAGTGTTCCCTGGGTGCATATATTGGTCAAGGTCAAGCAAAGCACATTGACTGTAGTGTTAGCCAGGAGGGGGAAGGGTTTCTAAAGAAGGTGGACTCTTAAAAGGTCTGGGGTTGCAGCAAGAAACTTTGATACTTTTTAACTTAATAAATCTTGACAGCCTAATCATGGCTAAGCCTTTGCAGTGTTATTGGTACAGATGGCAAAGCTAGACATATTTAAAGAGATCTCAGCAGCTAGTGGCAGGAGAGCATTGAATCCAAATGCACTGTTGGGCTCTCAGAGAAAGTGCAAGAAGGGAGGATAAAAAGCTACACAGCATTTCCATCTCTTGACATCTCCAACAGCCTCAGATACAAAATATGATAAGGCTCCTGCTGAGCTAATAAGCCCAACAAATGTCTGTGTCCATGAAGTAGATGAAGTGGGATCAAGTAGTTGGGGGCTGCTGTATGAAAATAAGCCAGCACCCAGGGTATAATGGCACTGTAGAAAGCTGCAAGGTCAGGCTGATGACAGAAACACTGGATAAGTAGAGACCCCATCAGTAAAACAGGTTTGCCTGCTGGATCTGAGCTACAGAACTATTTAAAAAAAAACCAAAAACCTACATTTTAGAAAACTCGTCTAGTTTAGTAAATAAAAGGACAGTGTTTGGTTTGTTGTACGAAAACTGCAACTATCTCCTACTTATTGCCATATAGATTGGAGATTAATAGTTTCTCTGCAAAATGCTATATCAAAACAGACCTGAAAAGAGCATTTGAGTGCAAACTAAAGAAGATTTTTACAGAAAACAGTAATACCAGATGAACCACAGATTTGTTCAATATTACAGAATTTTTCTCTTAATTTCGTGTAACTCTAATATATCTCTATTCATCTGACTCTTTAATAGATCTCTGTGAGTTCCAACAAAATAATTTAAGCTGAAATCATGTTGGATATACAAGAATGATAAAAGCATCTCCTTTCACTTGCCAAAAAAACGCCCAAACAAACAAAAAACCTCAACCCACCCATCTTGCTGAAATAGCATTAAAATAAGAATTAGCGCTCGGAATTTTTGGAACAGGTCGAGTTGTTACATTAATTCTTAAAGCTTTACATTCGCTTAGTGCTACTTCTAAAGGTGTGTTTGGAAAGTACAGAACCTTCTAAATACCATGTGCATTTGTCTGTCACATATTGAAGATAGTGTAAAAGAATCTGACAGTATGCCACAAAGGTCATACCTATAATTCCCTTTAACTGTGTGATGTTTAAATTTATGCAAACATAATAATTGCTAAATTCTAGTGTGCTGTACATGTGCTACTGAAGCCAAAACAAGGCAGATCTGATCCTGTGAGTAACAACAGCATTAGGAAAATAAATCAGTAGTGATAGATGATGAATATTTATGATTGTTTCTCTCCCACCATTTTAATCATTTACAGATATTTTCAGTTTTCATCCAGTAGAAGTACAACTGAACACAGTGCCTCCCCTGGAGTCTTAAAGAGGATGCATAATAACGTGGCAACCAGGCTCCTTCCCTCGACTCAGGGTTGGGTCGTATATCATATTTGCAGGCGTGCATTGGGATGCAGAGCTGCGCTGCTTAGCAGGAGCTCCTGGAGGCACGGTGCCTCAGGCAGGCACAGTGTCTCCTGGAGCTCTGTGGCAGCCTTGGAGAAATGCATTGGCTGCTCCAGCCTTTGAGGTTGCAGCGTGTTGCTCCTGCCTACCCCCAGCCAGATCTGCTGCGCAGGGCTGAGGGGACGGTGAGGTGACCCGGTCCCCTCCCGGGCCTGCTCCCACTGAGGAGGGAGTCTGTGGCAGAAGCTCATATAATGTGAGCAAGGGCTGCTATTCTGTTTGATCCTTCTGTGATGGTGCAAAGTGGAGGGGTATGTCCCTCTTCTCTGAGGCTTTTTATTTGGATTAGATTTGTAGGTGGCTGCCACTCACTTTAACAGCTCATGTCTCCCTCCCCTCCCTTCCCTTCCATCTTGAATGCACATGACAGTATTTTTTCGGTCTTGCCAAGCATCCCAGTCTATATGTTCCCATTAATCACGCAAACATCTCTGCACCTTTTTATTGTACAACTCCTTCCAATCAGCAAAAAGCCCAGAAGCAATAATATATTTAAAGTACCCTGTCAGAGCATTTTCGCTGCCTGATGGCTAAGGAAAAGGGAAAGTCTGAGAGCTAAGGAACAGAGGAGTAGGAAAAGACTGAATCTCCTCTGTAAGCTCATCCAGATCAAGATGGGGTCCTACGCACAAACAGGACACTAGAAACAAAATAGCATATAAAACATAATGCCTGGCATCAGAAGAGAGACTTAGAGCTCCACCCCATGTATTCACCCTAACAGAACATTGTAAACATCTAATTCTGCCTTATATGGGTCAGAAAACCCACTGACTTCATGTCCTTCTGGCTGCTCTCATAGTGCACTGAAAGCTGTAAGAAGCAGCCAGCAGTGAGTGGGATGTAAAGCAGTGTGTATACAAGTGGCACAACTTTGCAACCAAATTCAAAGTGGGACCTTATGCAGTGGAAACGGTGAAGTGACCCCAGAGGCTGGGCTTTCAGGGTGAGAGCAATATAGAAGTTAATAGAATACCAATTATCAAATACCAATTACCAAATAACTGACAGTTTATGTTGTTCAGAGAAGCAGATTCATTTCACCTTTTGAGCTAAACCAGAGAATGGAATGCAGTGGATAACACTGTTAAAACAAATGTGAGAGATACGGGATCGGTGTTTAGATGCCTGATCCATCACAAAACTATACAAATGACAGGTGAGCTGGAAAGAAGGAAGGGCCAGGTTCTGGCTTAGCAGCAAATTCTGAAAACAACAGAGAACAAAAGCAGAAAGACAAGGGCTACTTTGCAAGACTTTTCCTTTGCTTAGTTGAAAATGCTGTTGCTAATGCATTCCAGTTACTTAAATCTACCTGGATTTTTGCTGCTACCAGTGGCTGTTCCTGTAAGTTGTAATGGATCTGTATATCACATTGAGAAGCCATGGCTGCTCTTTCAGTTCATTCATTCCAAGTTCTTTTCATTCATTCCAAGTTCGGTGCATTTCTTAAAGATTCACAGGGTTGAACTGTATCAATTCAGACAGCAGCACACAGGTTTATCACATCTCGGAACTGATCCACTTCACCTCAGTGGTAATGTTAGCTTTTTTTCATAACGAAGAGATGATCGCGAGGAACTGAAAAGAGGGGGAAGTGTGTTATAAAAAGTTCTTAATTGATGATTTTTTTAGAAATTATGTTTTTAATGCAGAAGGGAAATCCCCCTTCATTCTTTTATTTTATTAGTATTTGAAAAAAAATGTGAGGCAATTGACTTCAACACAAACCCATTAGCTGTGGTTTCTCACCCACATCACAGTAGAGATTTAAGCTGGAAAAAATTCTGAGAAGGAATAATTTTAGGAATAATTTGTGGTCACCTGTGACAGTGAATGTCAATGGCTATTCTACCCACGTAGCATGTATTTGTGGAATAAGGAGAACTGTATTTTTTAAGAATGACCTGGAGATACTTGGTATTTAAAAGAAGAAAAGACATATTTAGCAGCTGACACTGACACCTAAGGAACAGTGGTGGGTAATTTCCTAAAATACTGAAAGATTTTAGGAAAAAAATTCAAGACGGATGTGCCTCCATGTTATAGAATTCTTCATAAAACTAGTTAATGCATAGATACAAGTATTCCATTAATAAGATCATATCTTTACATAATTAGTATTATTGGGTATACTTTTGTATAAATAATTTGCCACTTAACCTTCTTTCATCTTTTAAGTAGCAGTTATGTAAGTTGTAAAATGAAATCACTCCTTGACTTTTTAAGAATATTGCTGAATTATTTTAATATGATTCTGAAGAAACTCCTAGAGTCATATGATAATACTTTAGTTTTTCTAATCTTTTCATGCTGCAGAGATTTAAGAAGACTAAAACAATCTCTTGTGCTAAAAAATTAAGGGTCAGCAGACCTGAAATCCCAGGGTGGGCAGCATCCTCAGTGCAACCAGTGGCCAAAGGTAGGCTCTCTTTATTACTGTGCATCACCTAGCCGAATAAGTAAACCATGTGTGGGAAGGAGGAGAATATACAGTCATCTAGAAAGTGAAGAAATCAGAAATCAGAAATAAGTTGAGGATTCCCAGGGTGCTATTCAATCCCACTGAAAATGCTCCAGGAAGATAAAACCCCTCTTTGTCTCAGATTCATACACTGGTATACCTTATCTGCTGTAATGCAAACTTGGGACTGAGGAAGATCATGTCTTGCATGTGAGCGACCCACTTCCCTGCGGTGTGACACCTGGGAATGGCACCACAATGCAACAAGTGCAACAAAGCAATGCCTCTGACTGCCCCAAATGCTGGCAAATGCATTAGAAGAATAAAAATGCAGTGAGCATTTTTCCCTGATGCCAGTTCATTGCAAAATTTTCAGTTAGGATAAAATCTTTAAGTTTAATTTTCTAATTGAATGTCTCTTTTGAAGAATGTAGATGCCTCTTGCATACATCTAGTGTAATATGTCATGTTAAAAAAAATTGGCTGATTCCGAAGAGAATATGATTTTAAAAAATCAGTAATACACTACAAGCTTAAATAAAAGGGTCTGAAAAACAACTAATATACATTCCATTTAAGATGATTAATTTGAATAACTGTAGAAATGGATGAATGTAAATGAAAACACAGAAGAGAATTTTACTATCATCTCAAATACTTCATCAAGCTATTAATTTAAAAGTATATAGATTTTGAAATGAAAAATAACATAGAATAGATTATATTATACAATTAATTTAACATAATGGATAGCTTAAATATATAAAATATTAATATCACTAGTATAATTCACATAGATGTATACATAGTATAACTACCAATTTATATTTAAATCTCTAAAATATAAAGTGCATGGAGTATTTTGACTGCATCTTTTTTTTCACATTGCATCACAGTAAATATTTCCAGTCCTTTTCCTTTATTTTTTTTCTCCTTGCAAGAAGTCTGTCTCTCCCTGAACAAAGGAAATGATAGATGTGAGCTTCTCTGATTGCTGAGAAGGCAGACACAGTAATGACACTCAGAAAATTCTCTTCCGTTCAGAAATCATATCTAGTACATTAGATACATTCAGGTTTCCAGAGCACTATGTGCAAAATTCTGGTTTTCACTAGGATCTTGGTTTGTTGTTAAAGTAAATTAAGTAAAACTCATCAAATGAGTTTTTTTCTCTAAAACATATGCCATTCAGGATAATATTGAATTTTTAGCTTTTTTACTTATTTTGAATTGTTGATTTTGAGATAGAACAGACATACAAAGTCTCAGATAAGAATTGTATGTCTTTGTTACTAATGCAGTATATAGGAGGCAATACATACTAGCACCTGAACGCCTAAGAAATGCAGATTTTGAAGGTTAATTGACTCACTGACACCAGAGACTGGATTTGTCCCAAACTTTTTATAAATATGGAGACTCTTGTTCAGATACATGTGTGAATCTGTATGTCTGTGACCTAATTCTGACTTTCCTCCACCTTCAGCTCAGAGAAAAGCCACTCTGAATGAGTTGGGACAAAAATACAGCAGGGGAGAGACTTGGCAATGAAGACCAGATATTCTTGAAAAGTGAGGTGCATTCTTTATTTTTTTGCTTAAGCTGTTCATAGATATTTCTGGTTCCAGACAAAATTTGAAATGGAGGTGGAAAATGTGATTTGAATAATTTCTCCTACCATTTACAAGAAATAAAGGGACTGTGTTTTTGTGTACCAAAATCCACCAAAAATCCACCCATTTGTGCACTGAAATTCAAAATCAGCCAAAGACATGGAAAACATTTTAATCATTCATTGCTAGAAAAGTGTAATTTAAGTTTACAGTACTGGGACATGATCAGCATGGTCAATGAATACTAATCAGCCTATAGTGGGCAGAAGGAATCATGTGTCCCAGGATCTTATTTCCCCAAATTCACTGCCAGCCAGTACTCCTTTTTCTGTTCAGTTGCATCTTTTTCTCAAATGGCTTTGCTGGTTGTATTCATCTGCAGTGAGTAGAAACAGTGCTTTTGAAAGGGTCTTACTAAACAAAATAACCACATATACTCTATAATTTCTTAAACAATGTCCAAAGCTTGACTTATGGAATTAATTTATTTTTCTTTAGCTGTGGCTTAGGGTTATGATTTTTTATAATATGTACTAATGTGATAACTGTTGGATATTTTGGGCTTCTACCTATCACAATACAAAGGCCACACTGACTTCAGTAAAAACAATTTTGAATTTTGGGAAAAAATCTATCCTGTAGTTGATATTAATTACTTCATAGAATCATAGAATGGTTTAGGCTGGAAAGGACCCTAGAAACCAGGTAGTTCCAAACCCCTCCCATGGGCAGGGACTACTTCCACTAAACCAGAGTGCTCAGTGCCCCATCCAACCTGGCCTTGGACACTTCCGGGGGTGGGGCATCCACAACTTCTCTGGGCAACCTGTTCCAGTGCCTAACCACCCTCCCAGTATAGAATTTCCTTATAGAATCTCATCTAAACCTACCCTCTTTCAGTTTAAAATTGTTGTCCCACTCTGACTTTCCTCTAGGCCTTCTTTACATACCATAAGGCTGCTATAAGGTCTCCCTGGAGCCTTTTCTTCTCCAGGCTGAACAGCACCAACTTTCTCAGCCTGTCTTCAAAAGAGGTGCTCCAGTCTTCTGATCATCTTTGTGGTCGTCCTCTGGACTCACTCCAAGGTCCATGTCCTTCTTGTGCTGGGGACTCCAGAGCTGGACAAAGTACTCCAGGTGGAGTGTCATGAAATCAGAGTATAAGGGCAGAATCACTTCCCTAAACCTGCTGGCCACACTTCTTTTGGTGCAGCCCAAGGTATGATTGCCTCTCTGGTCTTTAAGCACACACTGCCAAACATTATTTGTTCTAATTCATGATGTGATTTAGTCCCTTCCTGGAAATACAAATGCTATAAGCATTTTTTCCTGCCCTTAGACTTTTAGTTAGTCTAGTTAGTGTCGTTTCTACATATCATGCTTAGTCTTTTCCTTGTAGTTTGAAAGTATTTTTATTTCTGGTTTCGTATCCATATCGGATATTTCTGCAAAGCAAAATATAATAGAACAAAATATCTCATATTTAAACTTCTTTAGGTATATCAAAATATTAAAAATTGGAATTTTTAAGATGTTATTTCTCTAGCAGGGTTGATTCAACTTGTGAAAATTTTATAGATATATTTTTTTCAATAGGAAAAAAATCACCCATACTGAGTGTTAAATGTGAACTATTTGGATTGCTTCTGGCTTTTTGTGTACCAGATTACAATTGGTGATCAACAGTTTACTCAACCATAATCATGGAAGACAGCTAAAATCTTGACAATACTCATTGGTCTAACTAAAGTCTAGCACATCACCACTACTTACAAATGGTTACAGTGAGATAGCTCTCTACTATGACTCACACTTTAATTAATGTTGCGGAGAAGCCTCATTCTTTTCTGCATGTCAACATGCTCGCCAGAATTTTCGTTTCGATTTTTATTGTTAGTTTAATTTTCATGTTCATTTGAATTAAAGGGAAAACATTTGGTTTTCATAACAGAGTATACAAATGTTTTGAATCATTGGGATTTGACCTTCTGGAGTTTACAAGCTGTGCTGGCAAAGCCTGGTTTTTTTTCAGCTGCAACAACTGATATATTGCGTTGTCTGTGGTTACTTGTTCCTGACTCAAAAGTCAATGAGGTTTTTTTGGAGCCTTTGTCCAAGTTGTTGTAAAGCTATTTTGAGGGTATAGCAGCTTTCTCATCTGACAAGCTCAACTACTTGCATTGAAGTTGTTAATGTCTTTTAAAAAATCTCCCCTTGCTATTTGGCGTATTTCTACCCTCCTGATACAGCTTAATACATGTGCTAACAACTACTTTAAATTAATTTCCAAATATGTAACACTTGCTACATATTTAGATTGCCTATTATTAATTAGCTTAGGACATGTACCTATAGTGGCCTCCTATTTACAGGGGCAAGGAAAATTATCTACTGGCAACCTTGTGACTAGGCATTTCACAGCTAGAGCTAAGAGGTCTAGCTGGTATAAAAGCACTCTTCAGGGTAAAGTTGATGAATTGTAGTAATCCTGACTGGTGTCAGGACAAAGGAGTCTCTCTAATTGAGCATGGCTGAAGAATCAGTAAGGGGCAGTATTAGTTAACTGGCCTAAAATGAAACTTTCAATAGGCCATCCCTCCTCCTCACAGAGAAAATGAATTGGAGCATTAAAGCCACCCCCGTACATCATCTCTTATCAAAGACCTCCATCTCTTGCTCATATACAATATAGCCTGCTCCATAGGTTCTTGTGCCAACACTGCTGTTTCCTCCATCACATTGTGCTATGCAAAATCAACTGCTCTTGGAAATGGAAGCCACTTTGACAGCAATGCATCTTTACCACTTTGAACCACTGGAGAATCATATGAATTACACTCATTGATTGCTAAAGAGAATAAGACATCTGCATTATTTTTATGCATGTCAACTCTGGCCCTGGAGTTCATTTAATTGAGCTTATCCTGCCTGGACAAGTAGTTCCAGGAAAAGATTTAGGGAATATTTAAAGAAGGCAAACAATGCTGAAGAAAATAAATTGTTAGATAGATGAAGAAGAAACAACAGAGAACCTGGAAATTCTGCCTGTATTCTCTATACCTGGCTATTAAGAGAAATCAGACAAGTTTAACAATGTTTTATCTTCCCAGCCCAAATCTGGGATATGAGGGGGCAGTAATCTATTAAAGTATCTAGAAAAAATGATAGTTGAAAAGAACACATGCATTTGGTTCCACAAAGGCTGGCAATAACCCTTGTCTATGAATTAAGCATGTCAACTGAGTGGAACTTGTCAACAGTATACAAATAAAAAAATAAATTTGATTAAACAATGAGGGCACATAGCTCTTCCTGCTTTATCCACTTGCTATGCTTGCTATGCAGCTTTGAGCAAATAAATAATGCTTTGTTTTAAAGAAGCTGTTATGGATCACTTAAGGCTAACTAGAAAAGGAACCTGAACACCAAAAAAGTGGTTTAATATGTCCTGCATACAGATGAGTAAAAGCTGTGGTTCCCTTCAGGAATATTATACCAACATTGTGAACCAGAAATCCTGGCAGTCTGTGCAGTAGTCTGGATGTAAAAAAACAGCCATGGCTCAAGTCCTGAGCAGGTGAATGTCCTATTTACATGGTGTTCGCTGGAAAACTGGCTTCAGACAGTGATGGTTCCAGAGTTGTAACAAATAATATCATTCTTCTTAAGTCTTTTGTTGTATCCTGACAGTCCATTTCTTTAACATAAACATCAAAAGATGAAACTAAAATTACAGAAGTTGTCTTGCTGAAAGTCTTTTCTTAGTGGATAGGCATATGAAATCTGATACCCTGAATAAGAGGTTTTATTATATCAGCAAGTAAATTCCTGGAAAAACAAGATATTTGGTCCCTTTGACTTCCTGATATGCTTTCTGAAGGCATAGCATGCTTGCTAACATCTGGTCGACAGAGATCTCTGAGATTATAGTGTAAAAATTAACTTACATTGTATAAGAAGAAGAAATAGAGGAGAAAGATTTCTTTTAAAGATTGGCTAAGAGTCTGCAGAACTAGTTCCTTGAATTGTTTTGAAAGACTGATGGAGTAAAATAGTCGTAGACCTTTTTAATAATTTCTCTGCTTACCAGTATAGACTTAACTGACTGGGCAGAGCATAGCACTGCATATATATGACCAAAGTGCAAAGTTGTGAGTAAGCACTGGAAAGCTGGTAGCCATATAGATAGGCTTAGTGTACCATTACCAGTATGAGGCAGATATATTTCTATGTGTTCAGAAGAAGCAAACCATACTGGAACTACAAGGCTTGTCCATAAAAGCACATTCTTAATCAGCATTTGAACTTAGATGTAGAGGGTAAGACTGTTTTCTGGCACAGAAAGCAGTTGAGGCTGCTGTGGTGACATAGGACTCTCAGGGACTGCCATCCAATAAGACAAATGTTGAGTGGTTAAATTTAAGATTTGTAGTTGAAAACAATGTTAAAAAAAACCACTTAATATTTATGTTCACAGGAGTACTTGTGCCCCTTCTAAGTGGACTAGGTGCAAAGACATAAAGCCTCTTGCTTCAGTTCTCCCTTCTAGTCTGCCTGCAAATTTAAAATGAATTAGGCAGTGGGACGGCTATGGCAAGAAAAACTGAAATCATTATACTATTCAATTTTTAGAAGTGGAGCACATATTCAAGTTCTTGCCTCAGATTAAACAGTAGAAATATGTAAGTCTGAATGCCCAGATAAGTGGCCATGCAGTATATGGCTTACAAAATTTATTCTTGATAAGTAATAAACTGATGCAGTGTTTAGCTTCAACTGCAGCTGAAGGATTACTGCGCTTGCCTTGTTTTCCTACTAGTACAACTAGATCGACCAAAGTATGATCGGTGACATTTTAGCCAAATTTACCATATATTTTGTTATCTTGTGCTGGTTTTGCCTGGGATAGAGTTAATTTTCTTCACAGTATATAGTATGGAGCTATGTTTTGGATTTGTGCTAGAAACAGTGTTGATAATTGAAGGGCATTTTAGCTATTGCTGAGCAGGACTTGCACTGTGTCAAGGTCTTTTCTGCTTTTCACAACACCCAGCAGGATGGAGTCACACAAGGAGTTGGGAGGGGACACAACTGGGACACCTGACCCCAACTGAGCAATGGAATATTCCATACCATATGGCATCATGCTCAGTATATAAAGCTGGATGAAGGAGAAGGGAAGAGGGAGACAATTGGAGTGATGGCATTTGTCTTCCCAAGCCACCATTATGCCTGATGGAGCCCTACTTTTCCAGAGATGGCTGAACACCTGCCTGGGTGACCCTTAGTTGCCTGGAGTTAAACCACAACATATACCCATATTACTATCTTGACTACTTGCGAAATTTGTGCTTCCCTGAGTACTCTGAGAAGTTCTGGTGTCCCTTCTTCACTGCTGCTAGTGCCTACAAGTGTTCTTAGAATTTTTCACTTCCATATGGTATTTGTTTTTATTTTAAAAAGCAGCTAGCACCTCTTGTGATCCTTTTCTGAAGAGATGCCTGTCACGGTTATCATATATTACATACCTGTACGGTGTCCTGACTCTACATATGCTGAAACTTCATCCATTCTTCATATCCTCAAGCCTTCCATAATGAACTTTCTTTTCTTCTCTCCCTTAACCCCTTATACAGTTCTTCAGACCTTGGCATATGTAGAAGGCTATCATCTGACTTCTTCTGCGTGTGAGGAGGTATGTGATCCCTTCATGATAATCATCAAATAATTCTACCAACATCTCATATCATTGCAATTAAAATAACAGCTTTCATTGCTGTTCCTAAATCCAGTTTGGTGTGGATTTTCTTTAGGTTTTTGTTTTTGAGGCTCATGCTTTTCAGTGTCCAGTTCAAAGGGAGATTTTTAGTGCTTCTCCCTATGTAAGGAGAAGGTAATGACAGCTGTATTGTCATTAACTGACTAAAGAATTTGTTTCATCCAGCACCTGAGTTGAAGGGATTAGTTCAACCTCAGATGATTTTTGATTTCTAAAGATGGAGCCAAGAGTCCTTGAAAGGCAGAGTTCTCTGCAGCAACATCTGGGATATAGGGATTTGAATGAAACACATACTTGTGAAGCTAAGTTGCAGACCAGACTGGTGCTCTGGATAATGAAGTGAAGGACTGGCTGTGAAGAATTTTGTGACAAGGTTTTATGTCAGAAATGTACAGGCGATTGGTGTGTGCCAGATGCTCAGTTAAGTGCCTTATGGCACTTAATTACAGCATGAGAATTTAGGCTCCAAAGAGACTAAGCTACTTAGTACTTGGTAAACACTTGAATGATGTGGCTATTAGGATCTTCTAGGGATTGAACCTACTACACTGAGTTTCAGTGTCAGAGAAATCAAAATCACTATGATTTTAGTTTCTTGTACACATTCCTGTAGCACAGTATAGTATAGCGTATAATTAAATTTAATTACTATATGCAACTTCTCTCAACAAAGTATGCATTTCTGGTTCTTCTATCCAAAAAGCATACCACATAACTGCAAAAAAAAGGACAGAGAAGAGCAATAAAAGTGATCGGAAGTATGGAAATGCTTCCACACATTAAAAATTATTCAATAGATTGGGGGACTGCATTATGGGGCAGATAAATAGTTAGCAAAATTAAATAAATAAATAAATAAAATAAATAAATAAATAAAATAAATAAATAATGAAATAACAAAGAATTCAGGGAGCAAGCAATTGGTAAAAATCCGCAAAATCTCTACCACCCTGAAGAATGCACATAGAGAAGTATTGATAGCTGTATTTTCCTATACAAGAATATGGGCTACTGGAAGAAAGAAGCAGCTGGAAAGTTCAAAATAAACAAAAGGTTTTTTCAACATATAGCCAATCTGTGGAGCTTGTCGCTACACACAGTGGATGTTTAAAAATGTCATGTGTTCTAGTTTATTGAGAAAAAAACATAAATGCAAAAAAATATTCATTCAAGAAGCCTGAATTTCAGCTAAAGGCCAGATGAATATGGGAAACCGCATTTCATGCTTGCCTGGTTCTTATCCTCTCCCCCTGACATCTGCTACAGGACGTTGTCAGAGACACAATATGAGACTAGCTAGACCTTTGGTTTGAACCATTATGGCTGTTCTTATTTTCTTACGATTTTAAACTACATGTTATTCCAGAAATTCCCAGGCTGCAGTAGTAACTCTGGCTCTAGTCTAAGTGATTACACAGGTGGTACTTCAGTAGACAGTAGTATGGGAACAATAGTATAGCAGTGTCAAATTTGGGCTGGGAACAACTGCCCTGGGATCGTCAAATCCAGAAGTTTGTAATATACCGCCAGGATTCAGTTGCCGGCTATATATTTAATCTCTGCTTTGGATTATAAATTAAACTGGAATTTAAATAAAAGTTGTGGCCAGAGGCCTTAAACCATGCTGATAGATGCCACAAGGCTTTTTTTTGAGCCATAAGGCACAAAGTAGAAGGAAGGGTTGTGCTATTTCTGATTGAACACAGAATTATTTTCAAACTCTCTTTCTAAAACTATTCAAGTTTCATTTGTGGCTTGGCTCTTCCATAAACTCTTTGTTCATTACATTTCTAGTTGCTTCTGTTGAAAACAGAGATGCTTTCAAGTGAAATGTTTTAAGGAGGGTTAGAAAATGTTCTGGAAATAATTTTAAAAGCCATGCATATTCTTTTGATTTATATCCTCTACTTTACATGTAAAAGTAAAAAAATAATACTTTTAATTGTATAATTTAAAAAATTAACTTTTTTTCTGCTTATGTTCCTATGTGGAGTGCCGACCTGATCTGATCTGGAAATCAGGGTCAATGTTCAGCCCAGATTAATTATTTAGAAAAAATACAAACGGACATTTAGAAAAAGACGGATGAAATAGAATTCTTGTTAAGTATAGCAATAAGAAATGGAGCATGGGTTGGTAATAGAAGTAAGTGTAGCAATTGCCATTAGATACAGAATAAAGAGAGTGTGATCAAATAAATCAAACCATGATTTAGATTTTCAAAATTTACTAGCTTTTTTAAATCATGTTATCAGTTAACAGTGTACTATTATGAGTTTAAATTGATGAACAATTTTTTGAAAAATATATAGCAAATGGCTATGTTAATCAAAGGAGATCAAGCTACATTAATGCAGGTTCTTTTAATGGTAAAAGATTTATAAACACTTTTTTCTTGGTACATGTTTAATTTTCTCGGTACATGTTTAAATAGATTTTCTATTCTTTGACTAGTAAAATGTTTAAGACTGACAAAATAGTCATAGTCTACAACCTACCTAGGAAAAGGCTTTGATTACAGTAAAATTACACAAAAATGTGTCATTAAAAGGCATTGGACAGACATAAAACCTAACCTTTTGAGCTGAAGAATACTTAATATTCTCTTCATGATCATGCAAGGGGAAATTCTTTGCTATGGAATAGCTATTTTCCTGTTAAGCAGGCTATTTCATCAATGATTTATTCCTGAGATGTAATAGGTCGTTTAAAATGGTGGTTTAAAAGTTAGGCCTTTTTTGTTTAATTTTCTCACAGGCAGTTGGTAATTATCATGGTCCTGCAGTTTCTCTGGAATGCTGTGGAGGGTCAAATGCCAATGGAACCCTGCTTTATAGGGTAATTAAGACAGTAGACATGGTTATTAAATACATCGTGCTAAACTAAACTGGAATGCTGTGAAATAAAATCCAAAATCATAAATAAAATGTGGGTATTCTAGTGAAAAGAAAAAAAAAGGAGGTTTTCTACAATCATATTTGCAGTAAACAGCTCTGGCGGAATTGCATCTGAAATTCTGCCCTTTAAGTATATGCAGACTTGTTAGATGTTTCAGAAATATTTTAAAACTAAAAAGAAGGGCAAATGTGCTCCAAGTGTGTTTCGTGTGGGTAGAAATGTAGTACAGTAATCAAAATTCAACCTCATAGTGCTCAGTGTGTCTAAAGAATGTTAAAAAACTCCACAATGAATAGAACCTTCTGTATTCATAATTACCATGCAGTATGTGCTGGGAAATATGTACTAAAACAGGATGATAGATGTAAGATTAATGTGAATAACAAAAGAAGTTTTGAGAATCATGCAGAAAACACAATGCGGTGATAACCTCTTTTAAAGATACTACCAGGTGTAGTAGTGTAGCTGTTACGTCTATCTGAGCGTTTATGTCTATCTAAACATTTTGTGTTTGCAATATCCTTTGGGCCACATATAGAGATGGTACTGTATGCCTTACACGCAGGAGAGGGGGGTAAAAATTAAAGGCTTAATCAACACAGGTAATACTAACAGGGTAAATATTAGTGACTGGTAAGGTACTGTTCTTCCCTCAGAATATAAACTTGTCTTTACACCTTTTCCATACTGAAAAAACAGGGTAATAGTAGAAAAACTGTGGTGAGTATGCAAAAGTGGCAGGAAATCCACTTTGGAAAATAAGTCCAATATAAAAGAAAGTCATTAAAACACCGAATGATATTTGTATGTGTGATTCAAAATTATATTCTCTTTGTTTAAAGTCTGGATGATTATATATGCAAGTTTACTGGTAAATTCATTGCGTCACTGTAAAATGAAAAAGAATTTTGTCCTCCCCTCCCTAAGAAAAGAAGAAAAAAAAAGAAACTAAATATTTCCAACTCTAGCTGTAAAACTGGAAGCCAGAATGTGTAGTTGACAGGCTCAGGGCCAGCTGACTTTAAATCACTAGCCTTTCCATCAGATCAGTCTTCCTACTTCCACATGGAACACATTTTAAGTTAACAATGTGTAGTTTGGCAAAGGAATTGTTTTTCTTTGGCATAGAGCAGTTGTCTCGTTTCTTTTTAAAAAAGTATTTTCTGCCTGCTTATATATACAGTGTGTGTCGACATTCTTTTGAACTTTAAAAACAGTTGTTACATCAGAAAAAGATTTACTTAGACAATTATATTTTGGCTATTTTGGTTTTTATATATATGTGGATATAAGGGATGTAAATTGATATTTAATTCATCTGTTTTCTGGCTGGTGTAACTTATCCGCTTTTTTGCTTTTACTTAAATACGTATGTAAATGACTATAAAAGTGTTGATTAAGCTACTTGACCATAGACACTCAGAAAACAGGTCTCCTTCCTTAAGACAGTAATTTAAGTAAGTCTCAGTTGATATCAGAGTATTTATGGTGTGGGTATAGACTCTAAGACAAACTAAGATTAAATCTGATCATTTTGCTCTTACTCCAAAAACATAGCCATTTCAACCAGATGTATTTATAGCATGAAAAAGCAGTAGAAAGGAATGCTACTCATTCAGACATTTGCAGTTGATTTATTCATTCCTGGTCGCTTCCACTGAAAACTCAGAAAAGAAGAAATGCAAATTTTCAGACATTGGTTCCACATGAAATGGGACAGACCACCGCACCAGCTACTGTTGTGAGACCAGATAGAGCTACTGCTGCCTACACATAAAGAGAGCCATTAAAGAGAAGTTGTTTATTTCTGCTTCTGCAGAAATCATAAACACCAGCCATGAGCCTGACAGCACAAGCTGTGCTGCAGTAAATTCTAGTACTTTGCCGGCCATTCTAAGCTGCCCAGTAAAAGTTACTGTAGCTAAATCCCATATACATTTCATGAAATAATCCTGCCCAGAAGATGGTATCATATTCATGCACAGCAGGGTGTGTAAATGCCTATAAATCATAACGTAGAATCTGAAATATCTAGAAAAAAAAATCTGTGCAAATTTAACCATGACCCTTTGCCAGACAATAGGCCTTCATATGCTTTGCAGCTTAGCAGACACCAAGGAATTTTGTTTGGAAGTGATAGCTACTGTCTATGTAATATTTAGGACCTATTCATGGAGCATCTGGCAGAAAATAAAAGGGTTTCCTCCTCTAACATATGCTAAAGAAGGATGTGGTCCTGTGCCTGCTCCTCCTCTTCTGACTTTTTGCAAATAGCACAACATAAGAGACAGTTGTTTCTGGCTGCCCTGCTGCCTGTCATGGCTGTCAAGTGAAATCCCATGAATTATTGCTCTTCCAGATGTAAGAGATTTCCAGGCTGCCTTAAACTGCCTGTGGTTTGTGGTACTGGAGAAGAGAGAAACGAGATTAAACCTCATCTCATCAGTGCAATCTGAAAAGATCACACAGAGGACTAATAATCACAGCTTTTTCATTCCAGAGCCGGACCCGAGAGCTCTGTGTTTTTGTTTCAGGACTGTGTCATACTAAGCTTGTTGGAAGACATTGATTAAGGTCAAACAATATTTGAAGATCAAAAATAAATTTTTTAACTCTGTGTTGCTGCATACATTTTGCATTCTTCAGGAAGTGTCATGCATTACTTTAGCCAGCTGAAAGAGAAGAGACTGCGAATAGAGTTCTCTAATTCTGAGATGTCAGCACTTCTTAGCATTAATTTATGAAAGATAGAGAAAATGTTGATCTAAAGTTATTAATCTAATGTCATATAGCATCTCCTATAATTCAGAGGAAAGTCACCAAGAAAACTCTCCCGTCACTTTGGTTTCTCCATAAATGGTTGTCTTTGTGCTTTTTCAAAATTTAGCATTTTGCCCCTTTGTTTTCTAACATTTTTTATGATTTGTCATGCCAACCACAATGGCTTCTGGACCTTTGAAGTTAGACTGGATGGTTTGTATTAGCCAAGAATACTTGTTCATACACTGACTAATTATACAGTTTTCAGAATGCCCAAGTGTAACCTTCCATAAGTTAAGAAATATCAACAAGCTCAAAATGATAGGTGGGAATTTAAATAAAGGTTTCCATTATTGTTTCCAGAATTGTTCTGTTATTGTGTTGTCCAATCCAACCATTTACTTTTAATTTCCAAGTGAGTTTTTTCTGTCCTATGAAATGCATACCTACACATGTATGAACACAGAGAGACATATGTAGCAATGAAATGCACATAGCTGCCTGCAAACTATACTTTAAATAATAGCTGTAAAACAAAATAGCATAATGCTTTAAAACCTAAGCATTGTCAAATGATTACTGTCACTACTGCATTTTTTATAAAATCAAGACAAGCGGAGAGGCCCCTGACATTTCACTTCAGCCCTATTAATAATCAAAATATTAATTACAGATAAGAAAAATATGTTGGCCCAAGAACACCTGGAAATAATCGACAAATGTATGCAACTTAGATCAGAATGTAATTGCCCTGATTCGACCTATGTAGCTTTTTTAAAAACTGACGTAGCTTGTTTAATAATAGTGTTGGCTACCAGATGTAAAACCTCCCAGGCTAGCTTCCTTTTCCATTCGAGCTCAGGCATATCACAAAGGCTCTCTAATATGAGGGAATACCAGTAAAACGGTGATGAAAACCACAGGTACAAATATCTGCAAGTGGCTCACATGAAAGCATTTATTGCTTTTCATGCACATGTATTAAACCATGGTGGAAAGGAGCCCTTCATTGAAAATGCATTAATTATTTGACACTGGTTTTCCTCAGACTTTTTTTTGCTCTGTGATGCAAGCGAAAGATTACAGCTGAAAAAATGATCATCATACTTGAGGTAGGCTCACTGAATCTTTTCTTGTGTTCTGTGTGAAGTTGTCTTGAACCGAAACCTCTGCTCCTTAAGGATTAAGGGATTGAAAAGCAAAGACTGAAGCTGCTGTAATTTAAACCCAGCCATTCTCTAGCACAAAGGTGCAAAATGGACTGAGTCAATCTGCTTCTTTGCTAGTTCACCTAAGAAATAATTCTACCTTTTGAAAGTTTTGTACTATTAACATTCCAAAGATGTCACTATCTTTAGAGGAAATTTATTCTCTTGATTTTTAAACATGAGATCAGAGCCCTGAGACATGGAATAGGGGAACATGGTTTCAAATTGCAATTTATGGCATTTTTTAAAAATTCCATCTATGTGACATATAGATAAATCATAAATATAAAATTAATCAATGAATGCCACTGAGGTGGGTTTTCTTTTGTATAAAAAATATCTGGTATCCAGAAATTCTTGCAGAGCAGTTTTCTACTGCTATTTTAAAAAATGATTTTGCATTACTAAAGTCATAAAAAGTATCAGATGAAACAAACTTCGTTCCAAGAACTGCAAGAGAAGAGGGAGCATTATGTTATATTACAGATAATTAATACATTCACTAGACAGAAAAAATCCAGTTAATTACCGGGTGCATGTTAAATGATTGCAGGTTCTCAGTTTCAGTAACGAAATTAACTGAATTCACATTTCAGGTTGTTCGTTTCTTTTTAAAGTTTGTCACAAAGACTCAGTACATAATTCTAATCAAAACAAATCAAAAGTTCTTTTTAAAAAATTATTCCCAGTGGGAAAGCACCATATCCAGCAGAAAACAGAGACCCCGCACTGTGGTTTGGGCACTACTCTGCCGTGCAAGGGACCTGTCTTTGATTACTGGGTTTAATGCTCTGCTCGTAGATGAGCACTCCCCACTGTGATGCTCAGCTTGTGAGAAGAAAGTAACCCTGCAGCTTTGGGAAGTGCAGCCCCTTGGAGCCACTTGCTTGGAAGTGGCTCTAGTGCAGGCAGAAGTGGGCTCCCCCCAGCCTCCCACTAGTGTATCAGCTGCTTACGTAGAGGGAAATAGGGGAGTTGCGGTTCTTTGGAAGTCTGGAGAAGTTTTTTCCCTGGGGGAAAATACATAAACATAATCTCTTGTGATATGTTTCAAAATTTACTACCTAGAGGAGAAAGTATATACCTTGTATCGACTTTGGACTACATTGCATAGTTTCAATTTTGGTGAGGAAAAGTTGTATAAGCGGTTACGTATCTGTGTTTGTAAATCATCTTCTATCATTGATTTAAAAGTGTGTGACCTACTGTTTATCCATACATTTGATGTAGAGCTGGCAACCAACAATAATACGAGCTTTCCAGCGCTTCCCATTTATAACTTCAAAGCCTAACCTGGAGGACCACCCTCTCAAGAGACAGAAACAATTCATTTTCCATATTCAATGTGCTTCTCTTGAGAGGAAAAAACTGCCAGTCATGCCAAATTGTGTTGAATGATACAAGGGAAAGCTAGTTTTATCACATGGGCAGCTGACACAACACTCTTCCACTTATCTTAGGTTGGATGGGGACTGGGTTCAGAGATGAAAGGTCAGTTCTTTATCCACTAAGCCCTCTAGATATTCCAAAATCCCCAGTACATTACAAATTTGAACAGTTTAAGCTCTCTTAAATAAAAGAATCCCTTCTCGAGGTAAAATATACAGTGTATATAGATACAGCGCAGGAGAAACATGTGAAAGGTCAGAGATGTGACCTTTTAACGTCAATAGTTTTATTTATTGACAAGAAGTCCAGTTTAAAGGGCTTAATGAAAAAGCAGGACAAGAATCAAGGAATCTGTTAAACTACGTAAATTTGACTGACTAAATAAATTGTGCTGAGTCTCAGAAATTGCTATTGCTATGAATGTTTTCTGGGTCTTATTCTTAGCAGAGGAAGCAGCTTCAGAAATGAACAGCACACTGATTACACTCACAACCCACAAGACAAGCTAGTTACTCAATTTTTCGAATATGGTGTAAAGCAATTGTGATATTTTTATTTTCCATGATATTTTCTTTCATGTCACTTAATTATTCTGTTATCCAAAGTAACGGGAAAAAAAAGGTGAATCAATACAAACTTCTAGGACTCACTCCTTGAAATCAGTAAAGAAAACCCTGACGACAAGATGATACCAATAATGCTTCTCTAATTATCCTCTTTTTTTAATTTTATTTTATTTTACTGCCCATATTTGTTCAAGCCCACACCAGAGAATTAGTTAGTGTGTGCATTGGCAGTATAGTTGTACTTTTATACTGTCTTTGTAATAACTGATTTTCTGATACAACAATCCTACAATCAGAAATACTGTTGACCAGGTATAGAGATAATATAACTAACACATGAATCTCTATATAAATAATAGATATGTGTATATGAATGGATTTTCCAGTGGTCCTGAGCACCACCAGATTCCGTGGAAACTGTTGGGTGTTGCAAATGCTCAGAAATTCAGAATATGATTTAGATCTGAAAAATGGTTTTTCTCCACATCAAATGCAATCTAAGAGTTCTGAAATTAAAAGTTGAATTCAAAAATTTGTTTCCTGCAGTACTTTAGCCTTTTAGAGTGCTGTTTATAGCCTATAGCATTTTGTTTAGGTGAACCAATTATCTGTGTCCTCAAGTGCAGATTTTATTTTCATAGACTTTTGGATTTTGTCATTTCAGTAATATTGTCTGGTATTATTCTAGTTCAATTTTACAGCTTCTCCTCTGAAAAGACAACTGCCTTTTGTGATGTAATTTAGAGACTTCATTGTGAATGGACATCGACACACAAATTGAGAACACAAGGAAGAGAAACAAAGCTGGATTAAAGATTACCTTGAACTTATGGAGCTCTGGCCCAAGGACTCTGCATTCCCATTTAAAATGCCTTGACAATAATACTGATCATGTCATCTCTAGTGCCTTTTATGATTTTTTTTTCCTGTAAAATGAGAACAGGATAAATTGGGAACATCTATAATGACAGAAACTGGATAGGGCAACACAGTGAAGTGTTAGTGCTAGTTCTTCTGGTAATCTTTTCATCTTATTCGTTTCTTTTCTTACTAATGTGCTAAAAAGCATTTGCAAATTGATATTGATAATTTTTCATATAAATACTAAACAGTAGCACACTGTTAACACAGCTTTTCTCATGGAACTTTATAGCCTAATTAATTCAGCAGGATCTTTTGTCAATATTTCAGACTACCTTCAGCATGACACCATCACTCTGTTTTGATCTTTCATGTCACAAAATAAGCTACTTGTATTTCTATCTTACAGATATTTTTAATGATCTCTGATGTTAGACAAACTATTGATGAAAGATGTCTTGATCCAAAAAGTACTTAGTTTTATCCTTAGATAAGTATGCAAGCTTTACAGTACCAGCTTACTCACCACTCTCACTCAGAAGAGTGAAGCTTGTTCATGACACAACTGTAACAACTTCACATTTGCAGGGGTTTTTTTTCCTGTATTTTAAACGTTGGTGCTCAGCCTCATTACACAGTGAAACATATGAACTCTGAATCATCAGTTCTTTCACACCTGTGACAAAGCATTAACTAGACTTTCCTTTGAAGGAAATATAGAATTGCCTCATAGATGTATCTCATTTCTTCATTGTTTAAATTATCTCATTGGAAAGAAAGTTTAGGCACAAAGAATATGTGCACATGCAATGAGCTAAATTATGAGCAAATTCTCTGGTGTCACTCTGGCTTATTTTTAAGAGGAGGAATGTCCCTCAGTTAATCTGCATTATATTGTGCAGGCTAGTTTTTATGTAGTCTCATCACTGTGGTGAAATGACTGTTTATCAAAGGTCAGTTACAGTACTCAGAGCCCAACAATGAACTGAGATGTAGGAGAAGATGAGTAATTTGGAACCTTAATAAAAAAATTTTGCTTTATTTGTGCCTAACCTTGAAAAACACTCACAGATTTCAACTATTATGCGGCATGCAGCAGTACAACTTCTCAAGGGCCTTTTGTCTGCACACCTCGCTGCTGCCAGAGGCTCATTGTTAGCACTTACTAACACCCATACAGGATGGGTGTTTATTGTATTTATTGACAAGTGCCTTTTGTTTTCCTTGCTTTTTTTTTCTCTTCGCAGAACCTGATGAACATTCTAACCTTTCTATCTTCCTTGCTTTAATTTCATTTTAATAAGGCATTTGGAGGCCTTTTCCAGAAATGCCAAAGAAAGGTATTTTTTTTCTTCTTCAGCTTCTGAACAGATAATTTTTACCTACTGTGTCCAACACGAGTGTCTGAAGCACACACTAAAAGAATAAATGGCTCTCCTCTGGTTCCATATATGGTAAATGTGTTCTCCTGATATTGCCTTACCCTGTCATACTAACAAATACGTATTTCTTGAAGTTTGAAAACAGAACCTGGTGAAAGTCCTGCTAAAATGAATAAAGGTTTTAAGGGTTTTTTTCTGGGGACTTCTTTCTTTAAAATATTGGAGAAGGTGTTTTGATGTTATGGCATTAGGAAGAGCTATATGAGATTGTTATCAAGGGAGTTTTAATGTCAAGAACTAGGTTTTGACAGTGATGAGCACCCACAACACTGTCTGAATTTTCAGCATCTATGAAAACATGGCCTCAAGTTTATTAGCTGATTTCTGAAAAAATAAGCAGTGCCATCATTTCAGGGTTGTTATTTATTATTTATTTATTTCAATCTCTAAATTGAGGTAAATCCAGAGCAGATAAGTTTTCAGATAAATCATGGAACAGACTGGATATCTTGACCAAATAATAAAAACAACCTCCACCCAAAAAAACCCCAAAAAAAACCCGTGGGTGAAAAGATATTGTTTCAGTCCTATTGCAGTTAATGGTAGTTCAATACTTAAAACTTTTCACTATTTTGAAAGTCTTCCCTATTTGACACAATCTTAGAAACAGAACTTATGTGTTATATGATGAATTCTGCTTTTAACTAAAGCCCACAGTTTGCTTATGCTTTTTTTTTTTTAGACTATATGTATTAAAACATCAGAAGTTCAAAAATATTTTACTTAAGTGATCTGTGTCCTGATATTCTGCATCATAATATAGAGGTGAACTGAAAAGAAGATGTGTACATTGCCATGGAAGTTGTGAGAACATGTTGTACTAGTACCTTAGCTGTCACTCCAGACAGTCAAATGAAGTAAGTCAATGGATCTATGGTACAGAGGTCAGAGTGGCAGTATTTCTGAAGAATTCAGAGAAGCTGTCTGGAGACTGCTAGTGTGTGAGATGGAGGAAGAAAGAGAAAGATGAGCAATGAATTCCCTAAAGCTATTCCCCTGAATGTGTTCCATAATAAATTTTAAATATGTGTCATAGAGGGATAGAAGGGTCAGATTTACTAATAATTTGCATTAACATTTGTGATATCTATTTTTTATGAGCATGATTGCTTTTAAAGTTTTGAAAGTTTATATTCTTCCCCAATAAACTCAGATTTTTTACTGGCTATGTCATTCTTTGTTATTATATACCTTTATCTACATATATCTTTATATATAAAATGAAGAGGCTGCTATATGCCTCTTACTCTTCTCTTTGCCTGACTGCTTAATAGACAGAAGCTGCTATAATCTGCCACAGCATCAATGACTGAATGGGGAAGCGGATGTTTTCCCCGCAGAACCTAGACAATAACTCTGGACAGGAGGAAAATGGACTAACACAAGGATCTGATGAGAGAGTGCCTTTCCTTCAGTGACCCGGCTGGCTTGTCCATGACAAAGCTTTTACAGGACATAACATAAATGAAATAAGAAGAATGAAAGCATTAAACAATGTAGCCAAGGAGAGAGAGGAACTTAAAGTAAGGCATAGTCTCTCTCAGAAGCGACAAAAGGCAATATTGCCTGTGTGATTGTTCCAGCCTTCACAAAGGGGATTGTTTGCCTAGCTGGGAGCCGCCGGAAAGGATTAACAGTTTTCCAGGGCCGACAACACCCTGGCTATCCCACCTCGGGGTATCTCAGGTGTGAAGTGGGGACTTGGGGAGAGGGCAATGGTGCAGGCTCAATTGGCCAGTAGTGCCCTTGGCTGACATCGTAGTTTATTTGTGAGCTTATTAAGCCTGGCCAGTCCTTTGGGGGCACTCTTGGCAAAGGTCACAAAAGACAAGATTTTGCATAATGAATACATTAAAATCTTTTTGTTAGTGCATGGGGAGCAAGAGGATAATGGCAATGAAGCTTTGGAATACATAAAGGAGGTAAAAGAAAATTAGTCCCTGAGGTAGCAAATATGATCACCATGTGGACTTGGGTTTCTATTTTAGCACGTAAGCCCTGAGAGAAAAAAAGTGCTTGGAAACATGCTACCTTTTATTTAGATCCATAGCCGCTGCACTGAAGGTGTACACCACAAAGGGCAAAAATGCCACTCCTCTCTATGATGAGTCATTTGTATGGAAGGATCCCAGACAGTGAATAGGAAAGGGTGGAGAATGCTGTGCGCATTTTGAAGAAGAACTCGGGGAAGGGGGGAGGAGAGGAAGAAAAAGGGGAAAAAAAGGATTTCATGTCAGCATGTAGGCTATAAATTGCACTTAGTTATCATAAATTCATGCTGAAAATAAATTTAACATGATCAGATTACAACTACGATTCTCCTATGGGATTGATGTCATAATACAGCAGATAGGACCTAGATGCACCTTTTCTGGCACTTTATTAAAGACTCAAATTGGGTGGCAAGGATAAGCAAGTTTAGGTACACACGTGAAGATGGCAGGGTCTCACGACTCAATAACCTGAGAATTCAAAGACTCAGGGCTGATAAAAGATAGAAACACCAGCTATCGGGGTCAGTTCAAGGGTGCTATAAAGAGAACCAAATCCTACTGAAAATAGATAAAGTATTACTCTAGTTGCTAAGGTGCCTTAATCTGATGAAAGCTAAGTTGTGTGAATTTTTTTAAGGGTTTATCATTTTTTGCACTGGTCCTACAGTACAAATATGCAATCTTAAGTAACTAGAAGAAAGTTAGAGGAGGATTTAGAGGTATACTTGCTGGTCCATTTGAGCACATCAGCACTGTCTTAAGGCAAGTTTGGGCTGGAGGAAAAATCAGTGAATAACTACATCAATTTCCTAGGATGTCTTTCAATCAGTCTCTAAGATTCTAAGGTTCCTGATAAGGGCATCATTTTGGCAAAGCCCAGTATAGAAACTGTTGGTTTTAGTCGTCAGGAGATCATTTAGAAAAGCAAGTTCACATCTATTTTCAGGTCTTTGAGGGAATCCTTTCTAATGGTATAGGAATAGGTATATCTTTACCATGCAATCATTTTAAAGTCTGTGAGCAATTGTAAAAGGCCACTAATGATAATATTGTGCCTTCAGAAATTATTTATGCTACCCTGTTTTGACATTTTTGTTTCTATAGAAAATATGGGTGTTAAAGGATACAATTCTATTTTATCTCACCCTGCCTCTGTTTCTGCTTCTGTTACTTACTGCTTTTATCTCAGCAGATGATGCTGCTGGTAACCAGCTTCTTCCTTCTAACAGAAAGTTTATTAGCATAAATTGGAATTCTGTGGGTTTTATTTCTGGTGACTTTGCATTTGTTTCAGGATCCATGACGGCTCTGGTGAGGTGACAAAGTCAACTCTAAATGCCCAGTCTTTCAGCAATTTACAGAATTTTGAAATTTTCTTTTATTAAGATGCCTCAAGGGTGATTATGCTATTCCAAGCAAATACCTTAGTGGTAGGGACTAGAAATTAAAATTATTAAGATTTGCAGCTTTTGTATTTGCAGATAATGTGTGAAAGTCATATGTAATTTTGACTCTACTCAGAGTATGCTTAAGTTAATCATATTACTCTAGTACCATTTGTATTTAAAGCCCTTCTCTGATCCTAATATCCTATAGTGAATCATTATTCTTGTTTAGTAGCCATACATGCACCATTTGGAACGGAAGGAAAAGATGACATGCTGTTCAATGTGTTGTGCATGACTTTCCAACAAACTGACTGAGATGACCCAAACAGCTACTCTCCCTCTTCTGCTGTTAAAGAAATGGATTAGAACCATAAAAAATAGAAGTGGTTTGTTTGTTGTTGTTTTTTAATTTCTTGTCCAATATTTCAAGCTTTCTAAATTTATTTCATAAATGGAGAAATATATGCACTACCTGCACAGCTATTAAAAGACACCATCTAAATTTCTGTTTGAACAAATATTTTAGAAATACTTAACACACTATGGAAAGATTTTCAGCTGACAGATGAGGGAAATGCATTGCTTTACAACCTGAACAATTACCCGTGTTTTATTCTGTCCCAATGAATGCTTGGAATTCCTACCACTGTAACTAGCATACTTTTAGCATCTGGTTTCAGATCACTGATAACACATTGCAAGTTCATCAGAGCACAATGTAGATGGATGCAAAACTTGTTAAATGCATAATCTCAAAAAAGAGTTAGTCAGCGGTAAATCATCATCAAATGGAAGTGATCCTAGAAGGCTCCTCGGGGATCAACATTAGACCCAGCATTATTCAACATTTTCACCCATGAGTTAAAACATAAGCATAAATCATTCTTAGAAAATTTGTGGTGGCAGAAAGACTGGAAAATCAGTAAATAATAATGAAGACAACACAGCCATACACTGCATTCTGAATTACTGGTAAAATGAGATCATTCAAAAAATAATAAAAAGCCAGCCCATGTTGCAACTGAGTGAAATGCAAAACCGTGCATGGAGGAAAAAGGTCCAGACTAGCCCGCCAGTATGGGCATCTTTGTTCAGGAATACATTGACTGAGGAAGCTCTAAGTATCATAGTGAAGAAGTAACCACAGGCATAATTATTAATAACAGCGATTGCAACCCTATAAATGACCAAGTGAGATTTGAAAATTTTATATCCTTTTATTTGGCAATAATGAGACAGATAGGAGAATACTTTGTCCCTTTCTGTTGTCTAGAGTTTAAAGAGTTTTGGTTTGTTGGAGTTTCTTTAAATATGGAGATGTCGTAGAAAAGAGACAGAAAATTATTGAAGGATGGATAAAATGCCCACAGTGAGAGACTGTAAGAGCTTGTCTTATCTAGTTTATCAAAAAGAAGATTGAGTGGTGACTTGACTGAGAGGTAACTGTGAAAGTGTAAGTACTTTCACAATGTGAAAACAGGGAGTACTAAATTTAATCAGGGAAAGAAAAGGATAACAAGAACTAATGACTGGAAGCTGAACTAAGCCACATGTTAACCATGAGTGGTTAACCACTGGAACAAGTTATAAAACGGTATGATCACTTCCCTATCTTTTAATGTCTACAGATCAAGACATATTCTCTTTCTGGAAGCTATGCTTTACCCCAACACAAGTCACTGGCCTCAGTACAGAACAATGGAATAAAATTTGAAGGTCCATGATGGAAAGCCCATAGCACAATAAAATGACCTGTCCTGCTGTTAACCTCTATAGAAAAAAAAATACAGTTGGTAACCCCACTGTACACGTCTCAAATGCCATTTATTTTGTTTAGACCAATCCTTGTACTGCTTCTGTCTGAGATGCTCTAAATTTTCAAATTTTAAATAACATTGTATTAAAATGTCTTTCAAAAATGTGTTCTAAAGAATATGTGTTAGAAGGAAAGTAGGAATATTACGAAAATTGTTATTAAAATTCAAATCGTGTTCATAGTTGTAGTGGTCTTGTCATAATAGGTGAACAGTTAAGGTATTTAGTCTGAGCAAATAAGTTCATATAAGGGCTAGTTTTGTTTAAATAAAATCTCAGCCCAGCTTTACATTTTCTAGTCTTTTCTATCAGTAAATGGGTCACCTCCCTCTAACACAGCTGTGACAGGCTGAATAGTGTGGTTTCAGGGTATCATCTTTTCTGATGACAGAGTAAACATACTCATTTGCTATTCCAGGATGAATGAAAAGGATTGTGGATCATCCTCCATAGATAATCAGAACTCTTTTCCTGTCTGGGATTGGAAAAAACATTAACTCCAAATCACAGAAATATAAAATGTCTTGATGCATGTGAAGAGCGCATCATCTAAATTTCAATTTGAACAAATGTTGCAGATATACTTGACATATTGTAGAAAGTCTTTCAGCTGATGGGTTAGGGACATGCACTGCTTTACAACCGGGGCAACTACTGATGCATTGTGGAGCTGCTGGATTGAAGGATTAGGCAAAAGAGTAGGGCTATTCTGCCAGATACAAAGAAGCTTTATGCCACTGGTAAATTAGCAGAAAGGGGGAAGGTAATAGCATCAGTATATGATATGTGTTTTTCCCTAAGAAGAGATAACAGAAGAGAATAGAAGTAATCAACTACGGACATGTGATTATTCATAAATATTGTGAGAAGCAAGAAAGGCATTTTTTCCTTACAATAAATCAAACACAAGGCATGGTTTTCATGCAGAATTTGATAAAATTTGACAACATTGACTCAGAAATTATCAGTGTGAGAGCCAACTTTCCAATACTGAAGTAGTGCAAAACCATATTAACTCCTCACAAGATTTGAGTTAATTTTGTGACTTATTGTAGTTTAAATTTACAATGTTTTTGACCTGTAGTACATAAATTTTAAAAACATTCTTTCTAATATGGTATAAGATTATATCCACCAAGGGTACAGAAGCAAGGATTTTCTAAATTATGAGCAAAAGAGGAGGAGACCTGCAGGAAAATGTGTTGCATAAACCATAATGTAAATACAATTATCTAGGACTGCACAATCTCTGTTATAAAATATACCTTTCAGTGTGTTTAACTTGGCCCAAGGTGCTGATTCCATTCAGCTTCCAAGATAACTGAACTTGATTAGAATCTAGCCATTGTCGCTGGATCTCCAGGCTGAAATGATGGCCTAGGTATCTTTTCTCCTTGTTCTGTTTGGTCAGGAGATATCACTGTTGAGTGACCCTTGCACAGTAAAGGTTAGAAAATTCCTAATCTTTAAGCAATTTGTGAATTATATTCATGGAGTTTCACTTAGCTAAGGTATCCCTATCTAACTCTTTTTAAACAATGTAATGGAAAAATAAGCACCAGTAAATAGTCTGGCCTCTGCATCATGAATTTTCTTTTATAAAATGTGAAGAACAGTTCTTTAAAAAGTTAAAGATTTGCACACTGTTCGTCATTTAATTCTCCTCTCAACCCTCTAGGTATCACAAGCACATCAGCTGGGTGAGGTCTTTCAGTGTTGCTCTCTCCTGTGAGTTTTTCATACCTGTGGTGCTCTGTTTTCTGGCAGACATAATTTTTATAAATGTCCAGGTTACACACATTTAAGAAAGTGGTTCTACATAATTATTTTTGGGATGGTGGAAGGGGAAAGGGCAGTAAACCAGAGTCAACCACTCCCTGATCCAGTCCTGGAATTCTACCTTCCTTTTACATAAACTTCACTGCAACATCAGATGGGTGGAGACACATTTTTTTACTGCTATAAAAGCAAGGGAGCTGTTATTCTGTGCAGTAGAGAAGTCTCAGTTGTTAAATCTAGGTACGGAATGAAATATACTTGTCAGATGACAGCAGATACCACTTTCTTTGTGATAGAAACTTATTCCCAGATAGAGCTGCCAATTTAGTAGATGCTGAATCGGTGCCATGATCAAGATGAATGCTTGTTTCTTAATAAAACCTTGTGTTGGGTAAGCAAAGCAGTGGCCTTTACCTCAGGCACTTCATTAACTGAACAACCAACTGATAATGGACCGTTGCATCATTATTGCTTAAATAATGATGTTATACTGAGGGAATGTAAAGGAGCATTGTTTGGCTGTAGGAATACACTTGGGTCCAGAAACACCTCAGTACTTATTTGCTATATACAAAGGTCTTTTTATTTGAAAACCAATATTTTAGGGATATTTCTATTCTCAGATTTTCTGCTTTCCATTGAGAGTGTTTGAGTAGATTTAATACTTATATAATTAGACTTTGTCTTCTCCTGTCCAACATTCCAAACAATTTGGGTGATAGGCAGGCCTGGCTTGATGGAATTGTCTTCCCTAGGTCACACTTTCACATCTTCCTCTACCACTCTAAAGTGAAACCAGTCTGATCTGTTTTAACTTCACTAGAGCAGCACATGGGGAACCAGCAGTTAATTAGCGTAACTAGCACAAAAATCATAACATTGCAAAAATGGCTTAAACAAGAGACCAATATGACTTCTGTTGAAAGGAAGTTTGTCAGTTTAGACAATCGCCAGTGGTGTTCCTCAGGGAATTGTCTTAGGACAAGTATTTGATCTCTTCATTAATGGCTTTGATAAAAATACTGGACTGTGCTAATGAAATTTTTCAGATGACAAAATCTTTGGCAGAGTAGCCCATACTGAGAAGAACTAGAATTTTATACAAGGAAGAATTAGATGACCTTGACGGCTGTAGTAATAGAAGCAAGATGAAATTTAATAGTACAAAGTGTAAGGTCATGCACTCAGGGACTAATAACGAGAATTTCTGCTATAAGCTGGGACCTCATCAGTTGGAAATAGTACAGGAGGAGAAAGACTCGGGTTTAATCAGTCAATCACATGATGATTATCACTACCAGTGGGAAGCTGCCATGAAAAAGGAAAGCGTAATCCTGGGAATGTGCTGGGCTGTTTTCTAGTACTGGTATAGAGAGTACCACTTCCACAGGGTCTTGGCAAGACTGCCTCAGGAACAGGACATGCAATTCTGTTCCAGAATTCTGAAGACAGTTCATTCAAAACAGAGATGCTTCAGAGAAACAGAAAAGAGAAGTTAGGAACCTCAGGCAATGCCTGAAAAGCACCTTAACTCCTGTTGCTTAGCCAGTTGCAACGCGCTCTGTTGAAAGCTTTCAGTGAAACGTTTTTAAATGGCAATTCAGTGGGAATGGTTCAAGCTGACAGTCATGTTCAGTTAGCATGCTATAGTATATAATTGTTTTCAGCCAATGGAAAAGCACTTTAGTAAACACGTAAATGACATCTTAGGAGAATATATTTGTATAGATATTGGGAAGAAGACATCAGTAATAGTAAAATATGAACCATCAAGCAAATGTTTTTGATTAAAATTTCTTAGAAGTACTGAAGAAATCAAGTACAAGATAATAGGAAAAAATATCTGTTTTTCATCTTCGTAGCTGTGTACCAAAGAGGACAACTAGTGATGGACCTATGCAAACTACGACTTCAAAATGCGCAGCAACCACAAAATAGATTTTTACATCTAAACTGCAATGAGAATATCCAACAACAATTCCACATCTTTCTAATTGTGCATGAATGAACGAAGCAGAGATTTCTTTGAAAATCCTTTGCCCAATGGACTCATTTGGACTCACATTAAGAGGCAGGAAAACAGTGACATATTTGTATTATGGCTTTAGGCATGTTCAAACAATCTAATTTATTTAAATCAGATGTATTTCCTCAATTCTGTCTTAAAAAACAACAGCCTGACAGTTTGATATCTTGGATGCAGAAAATACTTCATTGCTACAGAAAATATCTTGGTTTGGAAGCCACACAGAATTCTGGCTTCTGGGACAATTATTCCAAAAATGAACTATTCGAACTAGTGGAATTCAGATTTTTTCAATACTATTGTAAGAACATTCTTAGTGTTTATGACTATAAAACAGGGAAGGTATAGAAAGGCAAGTAAGCCAACAAATGGAAAAAAAATGTCAAAGCAGAACTAAATTTCAATCCAGTATAAAGTTAGAATGAGAACTAAAAGGCCTTGCTCTGAGGAGGAAAGAGTCCAGTTGAACATCATTTGTTTGGAACTGGTAGATGAGACAATCTGAAATACAATATGTGTGAAGACACATTTTCAAACACATGCATTTTTTTAAAATCCTCAAAGGTTAGAGTACAGATATAACTCTAGTATAAAAAGATACTTTTGTGTTAGATTTATGAGAAAATATGAAGTATGGAACACATGTAGAAAAACATGCAGTATAATAATTTCAAATAAACCATGGGAAATGCGCAGTGGTTCACTTAACACCATTGTTAACACACATTGCTTCTTGAAGTACAAACATAGCATGGACTTCCTAGTGAAGTATGTTATTTTTAAGCAGTTGCTGGGTTTTTCTGATTAAGGATCACACTCTTAGTCCTGAATTCCTAAATTCATGTAGATCTTGGAAAAATATGATTAGGGTATTTCTTTTTCTTCATGGTAAATGTTAACTCTTTGTTTTTAAGGGAAATATGCTTGTATGATAATAAAATAATTTCATTCTCTGTCACTTCTGTTGTCCTGTATTTTTTGCTACTATTGCACCGTATATTTTTAGACTGGGAGAAAGGAAGTTACATGTAGCAAGCAATTAAGACCTAGAATTTTCAGGCTGTCATGGCAGGTTACGGAAGAAACTATATCTTAGCTGAATCTTACGAGTATATAATGTCATTTCTCTGTAGTCCCTCTGCCTATAATCCAATGCAAAAAGTAAATAAAGTCCAGGAGCAATTTTTTCTCTCCTTCAGTTTGTCACCTCACTGTTAGGGAATGCAGAGGCAGGATTATAGCAGTTGGTATATAAATATGAAAATCCATTCCTACATTTTACTTTTAACTTTTATCAAGGGACAAATTATTCTTCTCTACATGAGGTAGATTTCTGAGAGCTTATAAGACTATGACAGCCATCTCAGGCATGGTACATCTAAGAGCAACGTTGTAACTTCTGGAAGAACCAGGTAGTATTGTCTTTTGCAAAGATTTGGCTGCCTACATATAAAAAAGCTTCAGAACGTAAACTTGTAGAAAACATCATGGATTACAGCTGCTACTGAATGGATGGGACAAAATAAAAGTGCTAGCATTCATGTGGCAACATGAACAGTGAGTGCAGTGATGTTCAGACATCAACATTCTAGAAGATGTTAGGGCTCCTGTTCTTAACCATAGCAGGAAGAATGCAATACCATTCGTAGTACTGGTAGTACTGGTTTGTATAAAGCAAACTGGATTAGTATGCACCACAAAGATAGGCAGGCATAAGGCAAAATAAATTGTGAAGATGAAAAATGGGCTCTAAAAACAAGGTGGGCACAGAAGAGATAAAGAGTTAAGGCAACTAGATCAGTGTCTATCATGTTGGAGCTGGGCAGGAGAGTCATACACAGCAGAACAAGCCAAAATGGCACTAAAAGAAGAAAGTGTATATGGAAAAGGGATTGCTAACTTTGAAATGGGCAAACAAAAATCTAAACAATGACAAAAAAGTCACCCCAGAGCTGTCTTAGTCAGATGGCCTTCGGACATGCCGACTTCTGCCAACAGCAGCCCCACACCAAGTGTGAAACTGCCAGAAACTACTTGCAGAAACTACAAGAAAGAAAGAGAGGAACTTTTTACAAGGGCATGTAGCAATAGGGCAAGGGGGAAATTACTTTAAACTGAGAGTAGGAAGAAATTCTTTACTGTGAGGATGGTGAGGCACTGGAAAGGGTTGCCCAGAGAGGCCATGGATGTGCCATCCTGGAAGGCAGGCTGGTTGGATGGGGCTTGGAGCAATCTAGTGGAAGGTGCCTCTGGCAGGGGAGTTGTAACGATGATTTTTAAGGTCCCTTCCAACTGAAACCATTTAAGATTTTAAGAAGAAATCAGCCAGATGAAAGCCATGCATACCACCACTGACAAAAGTGACAACAAAAGTAGGCTTAAAATTTTCTGAGTTTGTTTATACCAAAGCAAATGAAGTACACAGCAGTGTTGGGAGAAGGGGAAGTTCATAGACTGCCCACCAATATTTGCAAAGAAAAGAAAGACTTGTTCCCAAAAAAATGGACAATAAACAGAGCCAAACTGTTGGTGAAAAAAAGTCTAGGAAAAAAAATTCAAGAAAGAAAAAAAAATGAAGAAAGCTTCTGAAGTGTGAAATGGGATGTTCAGAGAATTTTTTGCTGTGGTGTGAGTTGGCAAAGAGAGCTTAAGACAAAGAGAGCACTCAGAACACAGACTAGTGTGCGAAAAAATTTTTTAAAGGGAGATTTTAATAAATTCTAGAATTCACAGAATGGAGGGGAGGAGAATATGAAAATATATATATATACACATACATATATGTATATATCTCTCAGTACCACCTAATTCTACAGAGAGAGTTGTTTGTGTTCTAAGTTGACAGATATTCAGTATGTTCACATCCTGGGTGTTAACAGGCATAATAACATTTGACAGTGATCAGAAGCTCTACTCTCACTCTGACTTCGGTTTTCCAAGATATAAGTTAAAGATGACAGTGATACAGTTTAAAATTTTAATTTTTTTTTAGCAATTACTATGAGAAGCTTGTAATATTTGTTGAGATTTGACATCTGTATGTGAGATCAATGGACATGTTACCAACATTATAAAAAAGTCAAAATTAATAAATCTTTTAGAAGCTGTGTTGCTGAACTTAAGTAACCAATTGAAAAAAAAAAGTATGTGTTACTTTTCAATGGTTTACAGTGATTGCTCTGAACTACTACATTAATTTGCCTGTATTGCATAATAAACTATGTTCTATAGTTTTATATGATAGTCTAAGAAAACATGCATGCAACACTGAAGATCAGTTCATCCTACATAACCTTTACAAATGTCTTCTAGTAAAAGTGAAAATGTCTTTATATGAAACCATTGGACTTCGTTTATATGAAGATGGCTGTGATCCACTGGTTAGAATAGAGTTCTAAATTTAAAAAAGATTTTTTTTTCCCTCATTCTGGTACTATTCTGTTATATGAATTTGACAAAGACACATAAATCTGCTTTTTTAATTGATGTGGGATACAACTCAGAATGTCCACTGGCTAATTTTCAGAAAGAAATAAAAAAAGAGGCATCTGAAATGAATGCACCTTAAAAAAAAACCCTTAATGTCTCATAATTGTTTTCATTCCCAAATAGGAATTATTGTGTTTACTTTGTCTTTATAACTGTAGTTCTGGAATGTTATAAATGCAGAAAGCAATATGTAACTACTCAAAATTATTATTTTCACCAAACCCTTTTAAAAAAAAAATGCTTACTTCTTTTCACTTCTTCCAGAGCAAGTTCTAGACAGTAATTTGATTTATATTGTACAAATGCTTGTTATAAGTTCCAGTTTAGAAAATATTGTCTCTATACTTAGAGAATTCAATAAAGTATTAAAATGACTAACTTACTGCCAGACATTGGTTCACATTTAATCAAACAGTAGGCTTGTCATCTGCAAAAGAAGAAATTTCAGTAGCACATTTGAAAACATGTATCAGTTGAAATTACAGATCTTTTAAACCTATCAACATTTTACTAAGCTTGACCTTATAGAAGGAAAATTTAGGGTGCATTTTAAGTATCCAGCTTTTATTTCTTATATATGTTAACAGGCATTACTAAGGTTGCTGTGATAACTTGTCAGTTTTTCCTTAATGGTCATATTAAGCTTTCATTATTGGACAGCATGAATTAGACCTTCCCGTGGGCAACTTGAACTCAAGTACAGATTTTTATTAAGGGTTTTTTAATTGAATGAACAATTTTAATTTTTTAAAGAAGAATAGTTGTTTTTCTTCATGTTCTTTACCCCATTTAGCTTCTCTGATCCTGAGGTGTTACTTAAGGGCATAATTAGTAAACATTTGGGGCTAATGTCTAAGTATTAGAGATTCAAAGCCATGATTATATCTTTCTTTTTATCTAAGTTTTAATTTTGCTTTCATGATCATGAAGACTGTAAGAGACATTTAAATCTTTACTTTTTCAGAAATATGATGATTTTTAAAAAATCATATGTTTTAGCAATAAAAATTCAGGACACACTAGTACAAAACTCAAATCTCTTCTCTACAGCACACAAATAAGATTGTGTTTGACTTTGTTGTTATGTCGGTAGTGAATTTCATTGTAGAGCATCTCAAGCTGGTGAGTAAATTTCTCTGTTTCTACTCACAACAATAATACCTTATGTCCTTTCAATCATTGCAAACTCCAATCTATAGCACAGTATCTGGGAATTAGTAGGAGGAACAACATATCAGGAGAAATTATATCTAACATATAAACCATCCAAATGATCTCTCATGTTTCCAGATAATTTCAAGAATAGTAGAACCAAGTCCATTCATCTGTGTATTTGCATCTTAAAGCGGAGAACCCATGGAATAAAGATATAATTGAAATTAATAATAGCAATAAAAGAAAACATTTCTGTTATGCTTCATAGTCAAGGTACTACAAAAATGTATTCTCAGCACCACCAATAAGCCAACATGTGCATGCTGTTTATGACAACGATGAAACAGGTGAAGTTGAAATAGCCGATGTTATATTTCATGGGTATGATGGAGACAGTGGAAGTTCACAGCAGTTGATCTCATATTCAGCCCATTAAACTATGAAAGAGCCCAAAAATGGACTGCTAAGAAAGAGCTAGTCTTTTTTGAAAGAGGCATTATGGCCAGGACACATCTCAACTCTGATTTAAATAAACTCTGATTAAATCGAATCTAATTGTGCAGAAGCTTCCTCTGAAGATTCTGTTGAATACCTAGCTTTCACTTCCTGCAATAAAACACAGAATATTGTTCTTATGCTCTACTAAGAGAGATGTGACACTGCTGTTCTTTCTGCTGTTCCACTTGCATCAAATCTAGAAAAAATTGTTACAATGGAAGTCAACTGGTTCCTCTTTATCTACTTACTTATCTAATTTTGCCATGCAGGAGGACTAAAATTCCATAGTTAATACTTCTTTTAAATCTTTTAAATACTTGAATAACAATCTGTGAGTAAAAATTCTTATTTTTGTCAGGCCATTATAGCCTGTATGCATCATTTCACAGAATCACAGAATATGAAGGGACAGTTGGAAGTGACCCACAAGGGTCATCAAGTCCAACTCTTAGCCCTGCCCAAGACCATCCCCAAGAGTCACACCATGTGTCTGAGAGTATTGTCCAAATGCTTCTAGAACTCTCTCAGGCTTGGTGCTGTGACCACTTCCCTGGGGAGCCTGTTCCAGTGCCCAACCACACTCTGGGTAAAGAACCTTTTTCTAATATCCTACCTAAACCTCCCCTGAAACAACTTTAGGCAATTCCTTTGGGTCCTGTCACTGGTCACCACAGAGAAGAGGTCAGTGCTTGCCCCTCCTCTTCCCCTGACAAGGAGTTTGCAGATGTCATGAAAAAATCTTTCTCAGTGACTTTTGGGAGGTCTTGGGAATCTGGAGAGGTTCCAACTGACTGGAAGCTGGCAAATGTTGTCCCAATTTTAAAGAAGGGCAAGAAGGGGGACCCTGGAAACTACAGGCTTTTCAGTCTCACTTAAATGCCTGGTAAAGATATGGAGAACATTATTATGTGATGTATTGAAAAACACCTGAAAGACAACGTTGTCATTGGTCACAGCCAGAGTGGGTTCATGAAAGTCCTGCTCATCAAACCTGATTTTCTTCTGTGACAAGGTAACCCGCCTAAACGATCAAGGGAAGCCAGTTGATGTGATCTTTTTGGATCTCACAGGATCCTTCTGGACAAAATGTCCAGCACACAGCTGGATAAACACATCATGTGGTGGGTGAGCAATTGGCTCATGGGTTGAGCACAGAGGGTAATAGTGAATGGGGTGACATCAGACTGGTGACCTGTCACTAGTGGGGTTCCACAAGGCTCTTCAACATCTTCATAAATGACTTGGACACAGGACTGGAAGGGATACTAAGCAAGTCTGAAGATGATACAAAACTGGGAGGAGCTGTTGACTCCCTCGAAGGCAGGGAGGCCCTGCAGAGAGACCTCGACAAAGTAGAGGGCTGGGCAATCACAAACCATAGGAAGTTTAACAAGGGAAAGTGCCGGATTCTGTACCTGAGATGGGGCAATCCTGGATGTTTGTACAGACTGGGGAATGAGATGCTGAAAGCAGTGACATGGAAAGGGACCTGGGGGTCCTGGTTGACGGCAAGTTGAATATGAGTCAGCAGTGCCCTGGCAGCCAGGAGGGCCAATTGTGTCCTGGGGGGCATCAGGCACAGCATCGCCAGCCGGTCAAGGGAGGGGATTGTCCCGCTCTGCTCTGCACTGGGGTGGCCTCTCCTGGAATATTGTGTGCAGTTCTGGGCACCACAATATAAGAAAGAGATTAAGCTATTAGAGAGTGCCCAAAGGAGGGCAAGGACAGCACATGGCTTGGCACTTGTGGACCTTTATCATTATCAACTACTTTGCATTCAGTGACTTGTACGAGCAAAAATGAAGTCACTAAATTTAAATTTACCAAATGTCAATACTGCAACTCTTATTCCTTACTGAAAAAAAAATTATTACCTTTTCATCTTGTCTTGTAGCATGAATTTAAGAAACATAAAATCCTTACTTCTTCTGACTAATAAAAAGAAAGCTTTCTTGAAGAGTATTGAACTGGAGGGCTTTCCTAGAGATCAGGGACACATAAGGAAATTCAAAACTTCACAACAGTTAGCTGTGAGTGGTGTGTAAAGGAAGTAGGCAACCTGGCATGAGCTGGAGGAGAAAGGAGAAGGCAGATGAAGAAGGGAAGGAATTAGGATGTTCTACAAATTCAGAGAGTATTTGGAAAATCTTGAGAGTCTCTGTATGTCACTTAGACACTCAGAAGAACATCCTTTTATTCCACTATATTGTCTGTGCATGTCCTCATGCTTTTACAGCTTCCTATTAAGTCAGTGGACTTCTAAATATTTACATAGAAATATATATATTTCTATAATTCAAAGGTAAATGATAGCCTTTGTTTTCAAATTGCATGGGCATAATATCATAAATATTGTTTATAGCACTATTTCTTTGAAAGTCATCCCATCAACTTCTGCCTAGTCTTACTGTAGCTTAATCAAGCTTTTTTGAAATCTATTTTAAAATAATGTTTTTATTAATGGTCTAGTAATAGGTTATCATTTAAAATAAGTTTAAATGATTAAAAAGTAAGACAAAGCTGAAATAATTGTTTTGAAAAATGTTTCATTTCTTGCATTCCTTGTGGCTATTTAAGTCAGAAATTATATAGCTAGAGGGTAAATTGCAAATACAGTAGTCTGTTTTATCATTATGATGGAAAACATACCAAAATCTGAAATATAAATTAATCTCTTCATGGGACCTTTGACTTCTGATGCAAAAGCTGTTTTTGAAACAGATGTTTTCTTCAAAGCTCTACAATATAGTAAATGCATGTGATATTTAAGTGATATATTGCTACTGCACCTTCATCATTTTGTTTAGGGACTCAGAGACTAGATGCAGACTTTTCAGTGCACTAAGGAAACTGCTCAGTATGCACAGGTTTGAGTCACATGATTCCCATTAATTTTAATGGGAGTTACATGGATAAATCTATGTGCTGAAAGTCATGAGAAGTTAAAGTCAACAGAATTTACTGTTCCCAACTTTGCTCTCTGAACGTTTATGCCTGTCTACCTGCACCTCTCCAAAGAACCTGGCAGGAAGAAGAGAATGGAGCAGTATAAAGTGATTAAACCAAAGGCATTCAGAGTTTAAGAGGTCTACGGTATGTGTTCAGAGTAGGAAATAAGCAATCAATATCAAATAGGAGCAAATGTAGTTTTGAAATTATAGTCTCCCTAAAACCTCCTTTGAAAGCATAATCTCCTTAAACATGGTGTTCTGCAAATGATATGTAATTTATTTTTTAATTGTGTAAAAAATATATGTTCATATCAAAGTTTGACACTACAGTGAAGTATATCAAATGGACTCTCATTGTTACAATAAAAAAAATAGAGGTTGAACTTAGAGTTTAATTTAAGTTTATAAAAATACTTGTTGGATTTCTGAGAATTTCAAACTGAAATTAATTCAAGATGAACCCATTTGGTATGCCTAAATTGTGTGAGGGAAGGGAAAAAAACCAACAAAGAAATGCTTAGGAACATAATTAGGACATATGAAAAAATTAAGATATATGAAAAGAATTATTTAAGTGCTTAGCTTTGGATTCAGTTCCTGCCACTCTCACCTCTATAGAAATCAGTGGAACTAAACTTGGTTATGAATAAAAGCAGATTATAGTATGAAAAAATATCAAAATAATTTTTCTAATTTTATGTCTCAGCCTATTGACTTAAACAGTGAACATCTAATACGCTTTGAGAGTTGTTCAGCACTGCCAAATATACCATTCAAGTGCACTTTTTGGCAGCTTGTATTTATTGGATAGGTAGCTATTTGAGTTGATTAGCTACAAATATTTCATGAAAAAGAAATAGTTGCTCATTCACTATGAATACATGTAGTTTTCTTCACCACTTGCTGACTCAGCTTCACTTGTGGTCTGATGGATGAAGTCATACCAGTGGTTCATATTCTTGTTTTAATTTACAACATTGGGAGGAGTAAGAGCAACAATCTGCTACAGCTTGCCCTTGCTCTGTTGCCCTGCTCCCAAGGACAGAGGGTAGAGAATCCCTCTAGGATTTAGTCACCAGCAGACTCTCTTGGAGAGTTAGGAAAGGAGGAGACAGCAATGATACCCAATACACTGAATACACACAGCTGGCAAACAGCTTAAAGACTGGTGCCAAGCCATGTGAGAAAACCTGAACCTAGATCAGAACTTAGCAGAGACTGAGGAATGGGCTGGCTTTTTAAATATATCTCCCCAAGCAACGTATAGAAATGGAGCTCATCAGAGTTTTTTTCTGATTTTTTTAATCCAGTAGAACAGAATGTGAACTTGTGGAGAGCTCTTTGAATGCTAGGCATCTCCAAGAAGTCAAAATTACAACTGACATAACTTTTTACTGGAGCAGTTAAAAGATCATGGTCCTGATTTTCATACTAACATTGGGACCATAACTGTTTTACTGATTTCTTTTTCAGCTCACTAATATTCCCAGGTAGTGTTCTGATCTGGAATATAGTTAGAACATGGTCATGGCCTGGAAGTAATGAGAAGGAAGTAGAGAATTACTTGGCCCCCCGCACCTAGCTAATGAGTTCATCCTTCCAAAAACCTTTCTTTTTACAGGGAGAAATTTAGTTTTATTATTGCCCCTTTTGCTTCTTCAGGATACATACTTAGAAGGGCTCCCATTTCAACTCTTCTGGCTGTCCTCCATGCTTCTTAAAAGTAATAATTACAGATCTAGTTCTCCTCTGAATACCACCTGAGTGTAAATAGTTTGCAACACACATTGTTTTCTTGAGATCCCATCTGATATTTGACACAACAGCTTAGAGTATCATTACTTCACATGAAAGGTTGTTGAAAACGAGTGGCAGAGACCTGAGAACACAAGTGCTGTGAACTTGAAAAAATACCAGTTACACAGATTTAGAGGCATGGGCATCATCACAGTACCAATCACAGTGAAAGAATTATTGCAATTCACATTTGAAGAAAGAGCATACTCAGAAATACACATATATACGTGTATATACATACAGTAGGTTGCATCAGACATGTAGGAGAAAACCAAACTTATCAAACTCTAGAGCCATTTAATGCCATGTGAAAAATGTGGCTTGGTATAACGTTTGTCCTCATTGTGTGCCAAAACCCCACAGTTCCTTAGAAAGCTATCTTCATTTCTGTATTTTCAGAGAATTAGTTTCAGATAAATATTTAATAGTACAGACTTTGTTATAATTAACAGATTAAAACATGCAGAACTTGCTGAGGGAGATTTCATAGAATAAGATCAAATAATAGAAAATATCAATGCATGTCATGCATACATGCGCTTAATTCAGGACCTGCTGAAGGAAAGGGATACATAGGGAACAAAACAAGGTACCCTTGATATTTAACAATACATTTGCTCTCAGAAGGGTGCTTTGAAGATATTAGAAGTAACCCTTAACACAAAATAAGATTTTGCAAGTAGTGGGAGCTCTGAAAATATGTGTATACATATTTTGTAATAAAGTTTTGGAAGATGGTACATAACCTGTAGCAAACATTCAGAAGCAACCTGAGTATAAAAAGAATTCAAAGGTACGAACAGTTGAGCACCAGCAAAAAAATACAGATTACAAAGATTAAAAAGAACTGGGAAGAAGAGATTACAAGAAAGAACATTATTTAACCTGTGTTGTTGTACCACAGAATACTCTGACCTGATCAATCGTGGTTGGATTTTTAACAGACCAATTTTTATAAATTACTCAAAACAGCTCTTCTAAAGTGAGGACATTTTTGCACAGAGTCTATCTACCAGTTCCTCCTTTCGCTTTCCCTGCCTAGTGGAAACTGCTGCATTTCTCCTCTCCAGACATACAGCAACAACTTGCAAATGTTTATGCACAGGCAATCGGATACTGTAAATGGGATTGTTAAAGTGGAAAAACTTAGCTTATGTGGCAGTTGATATGGTATCCAGCTACTGCACAAGCAAGTCATTAGCACTGTGTTTTAACAAAATGAGATTGTAATTAGGTGCCTTTGATTCTAAAGACAGAATGAGTTGCACATTTCTGGCTGCCGTTCCCAAAGCATGACATCAGAGTAATCAGCCATAGACTGTCATTCTCTGCTCACCCCACATTTTTACTCCATTAGTAACTCACAACTAATCCCGGGGCAAGATGAGATTCTCAGTCATCAGTGAGCAATAAATATATCTGCCAGGGTTGATAAGATTTCTCAGACACGTATAGTACTTTTTGTTTTGTTCCTGTTTTTCAATTTCACAAGCTGTCTCTGTGTTGAAGTGGGGTCTGGATCACTGTTGACTTGACGCTGCTTTGTCTCAGTAGGAATTAACAGTGTTCCTTTGTACTGGCTGTCTTGAATGGAATAGGACCATCAGAATAACTTTCTTTCTCTCCAGGGAAGACTATCTGGAGTATCCCGTGAACCCCAACTCCCATCTGTTGAAGTGACCCCATGGGTCACTAATTGCAGACAAATAGAGGAACTCACTTTCCTACCCTGGGCTGTGGCCGGTGTAGCCCAGCTGAGGGACTGGGAAATCCTACAGTCCTGCAGTTTAGTTTAGTTACCTGTACTCTTTCTCCTGGGATCTGAGCATAGTCTTGCTGGCCCATTTGCTACACCAAGAACTCTGCTTAGAACAATTACAGAATGGGAATCTGGAACTACACATCTCAAAATGGAGATTAATGATTACATTCACCAGCTATTCCCCAAAATATGTGGTATTACCAGGGGACATCACAAATGATGTGTGAAATGAGACACCTTTGCAGATTGGCAGTGCACAAAGAGGATAAAGAGAATGACATGTAATTATTACTGTGCTATTAGCTGTGATATTCAACTTACACAAAGACAGAAAAGTCCAATAAATCCAAAAGCTTAAAAAGGAATAAACTGCTTGGAAACTTTGTTCTGATAAATTTCACCAGAACCTTCTTCTGGAAGGGAAAAAGGTCCAAAGAAAGAAAGGAAGAAATTTTAAATTAGTCTCCTCCTTTTAAAGTTCACCCTTTTCTTTTTCTTTACTTGGAAAAATGCAAACACCTTTCTGGCACATTAACCAAATTCATTAAATACTGGGAAGTAGGAAGGAGGGAGGCTATGACACCAATAAAGTTTTGGGAGGATTGTGGATGTACCTCTATCTGTCAACATATCAGATGCAGTGCTGTCACTTTTACAGATAGAAATGAATACAAGGTGTTCCATGCCAAAGCGTGGATTAAGAATTAGAATTTAATTTTATGAATTTTAGTTTTGTGGCAAATTACAGAAAATACATTACCCAATCTGAGAGATAAACTATTAGCAAAACATCTTAAAAACAACTGAAGAAAGTGCATACACCAGTGTCTGCCATTAGTTCTGTAAACTTTCCAGAGGCGGTTTCAATAAATTCAGAAAGCCCTTACACATTTTAAGATAGATATGTCAGGCAAATCCCTCCGATTCTGAATCCTTCCGATTCTGAAACATGAACAGTATTATTTATATATGAAATATTTTGAAGTGGTGAAATAAAGTTACATGTGCAAGAAAATTGAAGAATATTAATCCTGAGTGTTTTGTCTGCTTCGTGGTCTACAGATTTTTTTCACCTGTCCATGGGATGTTTATCTTCTCTTTGTTTAATCAATAAATGCATAATGAAAGTTTGTAAATACTGCATGATAATTTTATTAAGAAAATGAAAGATCTGCTACATAGCATCAATGTACACAATTTCATTTAAGAGCTGGCCAGCAGACCACCAAAAAAAATTAAAAAGAAATTTAATATTGAATTGTTTCTAATGGTATCTAGCAGGCATCAGTACTAGGCCCAATGGTAGTCAGTATTCCCAGCAGTGATCAAGAGGTGCAAATACAAATCGCCATGGTAAGGATCTGAAGATGACAGAAAGATTACTCGGCTAGTACATAATTATGAGACCAAGGAAGAGATCTCTTTACAAGCTAGACCCAATGCAAAAACAAGCATTTTAGAAGAGATGAATGCACAGTTAAACATAATATAAATAGAATTCACCCCCAAAAAAGGGGGTACAGTGATTTGGAATGCCTTGACTATGCAAGGATTTATGGGCCGTAGTGGACCAACATGAGCTCCCACTGTGAAGTTGCATGAACAGAGCTAATGTAAGCCTTGAATCCTGATGCAACGGTTGGAATAATTCCCACAGATCTGCTGTCCATATTTTAATGAGAATGGTGGGAAAAAAATGGAGAGTTCACAAAATTACATTTAAAATTAATTTGAGAGCAGAAGAAAATTATTTACTGTGAAAATATAAACTTGATCTGTTTGATTATCAAAAAGGAGGGCTGAGCATTCTGAAGGGAGAATAATGTAACAACCACCATCCCCCAAAATTAAAAAACCCCAACATTCTGAAAGTTGAACACTGAAAAATCAGGAATAAAACACTTTTCTACTAATGAAAATGAATGTTGAAATAAATTCCCTGAAAACAATTAATTCTGCCTATTGGCATGTTTTCAAATCATGGTACCAGTTAAAATTTCACCATAAATTATCTTTTCCTCAGTTAAATAACAATTTTATTGGACTTGACACCAAATAAATGAAATTGATAAAATTTAAGGGTCTTCAACATGCCCACAAACTAGCTGAGGTTGGATTTCAGAAATCCAAAACAGAATAGAAAAAGGAAGAAATAAAAGAGTGAGAAATTAGAATGATCTCTTCAAAATTACATTGTCTGAAGATCTGTGGCCTGATTTGGGGCTTTTGTTATAATTCTATGTGAAGATCTCTGGCTCTAGACCATGTGCTCTACTGTGGTATGTATTGCATAACTATGGAAAATGTCTTTATGTAGGTATTTTTCATTCACATAAAATTGTCTGTAAGAATTTATATCCCAGCTGGTATGATGTTATACAGAAACAATATCATGTGTTGTTCTGCAAGCTGTGCATGTGTTTGGTTTCTGAGGCCAAAAATCAGGATGTGGTTTGAAGAAAAGTAGGAGGAGTCAACTAGTAAAAGTGTTATACCATATGACAACTTCAAAAAAAAAATAAAAAGAGCATATCAGTTGAGAAAATATATAGCAGAAGCAGAAACTGCCTCTACTGCAATAACTTGTGATCTGCTGTGCACATGTGCACATTCACATACCACTGAAGTTCTAAAAGAATAGTTTTGCAACCTGTTGTTTATGTAGTCTGACTGTCCGTAACGATGCACCAAAGCCACTTTTTTCTGATGTAATCTCATATATTGTACCAGTATAAATCCCTCTGAATTTTAGCGTATTAGAGGTAAACCAAATTATTAAGACTACAAAATGGCTTCCATGTCTAGGACAAGAGACAAAGAGGTCATTCCATGCTACAGAGAGGTACATTTGTAGGCTTGCTGTTGATTTAGAGAGGCTCCTGAGTAATTCTCTGCTAGTCACCTTAGTGGATTTTAAAGGTATCAGAATGATAGGACTCATCATTTGGAAAGTGACCAACCTGTAAATGGTTTAACATACCTCTTCCTTAGGTGAGTCACGTATCTCCTTAAGTCTGAAAATGTTTTACTGCTGGACCTAATACGACCAACTGGAAACATTTTTGATCACTAAATTAACATACCTACTAGGTCTCCTGAATACTTAACTTGGGCTACAGATTCACAGTGGAGTGAAAGTAAACAGCTTCAATCTCAGTAAGTACACATAACACACAAATTTTAAAAAAAAAAAGTAAATAGCTTCAAAAGCAGTTTATGTATGTCTACTCTTGATCTATAAACCAGTTGAAATAGTAGGAAATATAGGCTTCTTGGGGAAATCACTGCATTTGTAGCTCCCTATCTGTTTTCTTCATTAATTTTTTGAAGTGTGTTGAAATTTTCAGGCTCCATATGGACGCATTTAGTCACATATTATTTGTATTTTCTACATATTTTCTATTATGTTCAATCAAGTTTTCAGTAACTATTTTTTTAATTTGTTGGGTTTTGACTGTATGATTAGTGAAAATAAATAAGTAATCACCAGATGGAATGAAATTCTCCTTCTTGAACTTATGGAAGTACTGCAATTAAAGTAACTTTAAATAACAACATACACAAATTAGTCATTTTCACAACTAAAACATGAGCCCGAGAGATGCTCCTATATATTTAAACCACTCTGAGTTTAATTAAAGACAGATAACAAATGAAAGATTATTATCAAAGGTTAATCTCTATTTTAATCTTTAATTTACCAACAAGTACAACACATCTCTTTTTATCATATAGTAATTAAGGTTTCTTATTTTGCAGTAGAGCAAAATCACTTTGGTGGCATCTCGTGAGAGTGTGTCAGTGATATGACAAGCATTTCACATATATGCTCTTCAACCTGTGAGCTGGCACCTACCACTGGCAAAACTGCAGGTAACAGACACTATTGTCACTTCACTGATAATCTAAAAAGAAAAATTCCTAATTTGCATTCCAAATTTTGATGTTCTGATAAAACATTTTAGTTCTGGATTTGACTGGTTAATCGTCTTTCCTACCCTAAATGCTGAAAGTTTTAAACAAGAATCAAATTATTGGGTTTTATGTCTCCAGCCTTATAAACTGGGGCCCTTGTTCTGGGCCAGAACACATTTCAACACTGGTTACAGGAGCATAAAGCTACACTCTGTGTCAAGCCTAGGATGTAGCTTAGGATATGTGAGAAGAGAAATCTTCTTCACAGTCCCCTTGCATAGCTTTGTGGTGACAACCAGCCACTCAACTTGCTGGCACATCCTTTCACACATCCTAGGACAGCCATTAGATCTGGCAATGTCACACGTCCTAGGACAGCCCTTAGATTTCCTGTTTCTAAAACACACAGGGTAAGCAATCCAGGCTGTTGGCAGACCCAACAGCACAGTCTTGAGCAGGACTAAAGGCTGGCAACATGGAGTAGGAGCCAGGAGACACTATCCTGAGCGTACTCCTTGCCTCTTGTTAAAGTAGACATGATCAGTACTGCCTGTATAAGCTGTGGAAAGACTGTTTGCTTGTTGCATTTTACATTTATATAGGTTTTCTACAAATTCCATTAATTTCCTTTCCTGTAGCATAAAATATGTACAGCCATAGGGCAACAGTTCTGCCACCAAAATTCTCTACAAGACATTCACAACAATCCAAGTCTTTTTTTTTTTGCCTCGTTCTTTCAAGAAATACTAATGAAATCAGCCTGCTTATCTAATGGGAAAGCTATAGCATTTAAGATGTTAGCTAGACAATGATGTCCCTGAAAGTTTAGTAGTCAAAATGCAAAACATGGGCCATGCTAATGTCAAGTACATTTTTGTGAGGATAACAGAATTCTGTTGATAATGGGATCTTCTAAAGAAGGCGTTTTTATTCACAGCAACCCTAATTTCTATCAGTCTCCAGAGACCTGCATGCTTCAGAGATGATGCCAAAAATCAGTCTATTAAACACCTTAAATAAAAAAAAAAAGCAAAACCAAAAAACACCCCACCTAAACTTTAGCTACAATGCCTTAGGGAACCCACTCTTTCAGGATCTGTAGCCCAAACTTTTATTTTAAAATAAAAGGTCCAACGGGCAATTTCACATACACTATGAAACACTTTTCTCTTGCTGTGAAACTTCTAGAGACTGCACAGCACTAGACAGAAGTGGGCATTATTATCTTCTATTTGCAGATACGGCAACTAAGACAGATTAAATGCCCAACACACTTCTGCAGTAGCAGCAAAGAACAGCCCCTGGAATGATTCTTTCAGGCAACCCTAAACACAGTGTCTAACAACTCTGCCTGAACTCTGCCTGAGGATTTTCTTCACTGTGAAATGCCTTTTTTTTTTCCAAGTTCCAATTTTTTTTAAGAAAATTAAACAATTTCTCTAGATTTTTGTTTTAATGTTATCCTTATTATTTCTGAGATCTTTTTGCAGTTTGGAAAAATAGTAACTTTCCAGGCTACTTGAATAACCTTGATGTCTTAGCGTTTCCTCTGTGAATGGAAAAAAAAAGTCGTTACTTGTGCTCCCCCTTAACATTCACATTTCCACACTTGGTACATAGATTCTTAGAGATGAAAATAAATTTCTGGAAACTGTACTAATTGTCATTAAATTCAAGGGTCTCATTCAGGAAAACATGTCTAAAACAAGAAAGGAAAGAGAACCAAAGCCCAGTGCAATATTAGAACACATAGTAAAACATCTGCCTATTTTCATAACCAAAAGGATATATAAATACTGACTTGGAAGTGTGATAAAACAGTAAAATTCATTGCATGAATCAATAATTTTCCTTAAAAAATAGTCTGAAGTCCTAAAGAATTAAAAGCTATTCTCCTTCAGTTTATAACAATCTTGAGGAGGATCAAAGATTTGTCTTGCAAGCTCTGACGGTCCCTTTAAGCTATCATCCATTGTAAGGAAAGACAGAAACATTCCATCTTCCAGGTTCCTCTAGTAGGACAAATTCAGATGACACAATGAAATAGAATTTAAACAAATTTAAAACAGTTAGATTTTTCTGCCCCAAACCATGTCCCATTTCTTTTAGAGCTTTTGGAAGCCTTAATGGCTTATAGCAGCGGGCAACAAAGGGTGACCTCTGAACAGCAGGTTCTGGGATTTAGACATGTAAATAATTTTTTCTCTTCAAACTTGAAAATGAAGGCTAGAGTTTGCTCTGCCACCACTCATGGGGCTTTGTCTGATGACACGATGTCGAAGCTTTGAGCAAAATGGAAATGTCAGTTGCCAGAAGCATAACCGTGAGCCAATCCTGGTAAGCGAGGTCTCTCATCCCGTTGCAGGTCACCATTTCCTTTCTGTACCTTGCCTGGTGGCAGGGGCTGCTTCAGCGCTGTGTTAGTGCTCTGACAAATCTCGAGCTGGCAAAATGACTTGCAAGGTTTGTTCACATGATTACAGGCAAGAGAAGCTTTGAAGTACTCAGGCTGTTAAATTCCAGTAAATACGTTACTGCATATTTTAGAAAGAACTCCTTACCACATGGTTCACAATTACTGTGTCCATTTCAGCATTAAAAAGATACCTAGAAAAAGAAAACGTGTTTAAGCACAAAAACAAATCAGAATACAGCACTTAAACTGAATAATTAGTACCATTTTATGTTATGCAACCAGGTATTTTAATCATCGGTGATGACTGAAGCTACAAATTCATGTTTATTTACAAGGATGCATTTCTTAAGTCACCATTTAAAATGGATTTATATGGGAGGTCTTAATAATCAAAAGGCAAAAATGTGTTGTACTACATGGACATACTGAAGATACGTTAAGTTAAATGGCCAAGACCATTCTTCAACTCCCTGGGCAAAAAGGCAATATGACGGTTATTTAGGCAAAACAAAGAAAGAACTATCCTAGTCTCTCTGTATCTATCATTTTAAATATCAGTAAAAGTACCAGTTAAAAAACAAAGTTAACAAATTCACCAAGCTCTTAACACACTAAAATTTTGCATTATGAGTCTACATAACTAATGTAAACTAACATAACTAACATAGGTCTGCTTCATAATGCTGATTTCAGAAGAAATACTACCAGAAAGCATGTTTTATACCAAAATGTAGCATTTTCTCACCTCATCTTTACCAGTGAGGACACTGCCTTCTCCTTCACATGGTTCTACTTCCTCTCAAGTTTCGTCATGTTCTTACATAATTATCAGACTACTGAAAAATATTTTAATACAAATAACCCAGTTTCCTTTCAAGACCTTTTCCATTAGTTTGCTTAATTGTTTAAGCAGAAATATAGCCCAAAACATTTTGCTCTCCTCAGGCATGTAATAGTTACACCCAAAAACGAGCTTCATATAGCTTCCTGCTCTAACACAGTTGCACCACGAAGTTTACATAACATCTAAAAATAAAAATTTGTATCATGATTCTGCAGTAAGTACTGTATTTTCATGTATTTTTGCATTGGCATGAGGCGTTATTTCATATAAGCATAGCTTGACTATGCTTTCTGACCATAACTGTGCTAGCCACCAAAGGAAGAAGTTTCAGTCTGTTCCAGCTAAACGTCACACCCCAGGTGGAGGTTACTGCTTCTCCAGAGCTGCCAGTGAAGCTGCTCGTGAAGCCACATCCTAACTCAACTTGATCAGGCTGTACCTGACTAATTTAAATAGTAACTTGGCAAAGGGACCAGGGGTTCTTCTGTGAATGTAAAGTCTAGTACCAAGAAAAGTGGTCATAAGCTTGTGGCAAGATGAAAATTGTAGTCATAACTACCACAGATACAGTTAGAAGAAAACATATTATCAAGATTCAAATTAAACTTAGTTATATTTTGCTTTCATAGGACTGTTTCACCAATCGATGATTTTATTTTGCAAAGTGACTAACGTCACTAAGGTAATCCCCAACTGGTAGTAAGGACTTTACAGGGAGACTTAATACAGCGTATAAGTGACTTAAGTTCTGAATATGCCTCAAGATGATTTCCACAATGACTACTTGAAAAGAATAACCCAAAGAAATTCACTAAAAAGTCCATTCATTAAACATTCCCCAAAGAATTTCTGTCAGCAAAACATGGAGGATGTTAAGCAATAATAGCTAAAATTCTATAAAACAAGAAAGAAACTCCTGTTCTATGGTTTTCTCTACCTGAGCTGGATAGACTTCAACTCATAACTGAAAGGTTTATTTTTTCAAAATTGAATATGTAAAACTCCTAAGAGCAGTATTAAAATACCTTACAGGTCTAACGTTCTCCTTCTTTTGTTTTCATCACTCACTGGAAAAATATTCCATGTTGGTCTGTTTATTCCCTAATGGACCAACCAGGAAAAAATAAGTTTACAGTGAATCAATTTTTTTTTTACTTTGTTTCTTTGTTTGTTTGGTTTTTTTTGTTTTCCTCTGAGTTATCCTGCATATTGCTACCTATCCAGACCTGGCACACATTTATTTAGTACTCTCTATACCTTATTCACATCTGTCAACAAAAAATGCACATCGCAGTCACACACCAAGGCACAAGTCACAAAACTCACAGAAAAAGTAAAAGAAATGATATTTATATGTCATTTCAATAGTCAGGGGAGAAGAAGTGTCCCAGTCCCTCTTTCTAAAAATAATGCTTCATACAGGTGTCATCTCTGTATTTCATTGAAGTTATCAAAAGAAAAAAAGTTGTCATTTATGGAAGTTGCTTCCTGCTATTGAAATAAAATGATGTGCTTTAAATCACAGTTCAGTTCTTCCATACCTTTCTTCTATGAAAATCACTCATACATGTAAGGAAATGGGAAAAACCCAGTTTTATTAACCCACCATCAACCCATTTATTCTACACAAATAACACACATAAACTCTCTTCTGGTCATCTCTTCCTATCAAAAATGGGTTGAAAATATCTACAGTGTCTTAAGAAAAACCCAACCAAACAAAGAAAAAGAGCAAAAAAGAACAAAACCAGCTATTCCTGCCACCCATAGCAATGATGAGCTGATAAATAACTTCACCGTATTGTCTTGTCAGGCATATCTAATGGAGATAAAGAAGTCTCTAATTAGGGCATTAATTCCACACTGCACTCCAGTTGCAATGCAACCTCCCTTTCACTGACAGGTGCAATATGTGGGTGCAAATTTCTTGGCATCAGCAATCTACTCTTTTGCATTTACATTGCTAAGCAACATCATTACTTTGATTGACTTATGTACAGTACTACACTTTCACCTCTCAGATACATAAAGAAAAGATTGATTCCAATTTCAGTGCCACTGTTTTAAACAGATGTAATTCCAATGAATTAGGTGCACTTACTCCTAATTTATAGTCATGGAAGAAAAATAATTTTCTTGATTACTGTACTGTGTAGAAAGCTCTAACTCTTTTGGACAGAATAAACTTATACTGGTCTAAAACTCGTGTGACAGTCAGGGGCATAGTTACATGTATTTTTCCACAAGAAGATGGCAGCTGCCCTCAAAGTGTAATGCGAGTTAACTAGGAAAAGGTGATTGACTGATGCTGAGGTTAATTGCTTGTTGGCATGCTAGAAAGGCTACGCTAACAAGTGCTGCTTATAACTAACAAGTGCCAATTATTTCCTTATATTCTAGTACACATTATATTATGCTAGGTGCTATCCAAACATCCAGAAAAATCCAGGCATCCCTGCCCAGATCTGATAAGTTAATGACTTAGGAAAACTATGCAAGTTACTGATGAGAATGGGTCAGTGCGTGTTGCTTATCACAGATGTACAACTCTTCATATGATGCTATAACACAAAGGTTTTGTTCAGGTTATCAATGCAGTGAACACATATTCATAATGAAAGTGTAAATAGTTGTCTGATCATAAATTTTATTTTCTCTGTTGCTGACCAAAAGCTTACACTAACAGATATTGTTTATTATGTCTTATTAGAAGCCAGTGGAATATTTAAAAGGGCTGATATTTTAGTCCTGTTTCCACATCTACTGTGGACAAAAAAAAAAATTATATATAATTGGTGACCAACTGTATGTACAAGCCCAACAAAACTTCCCACCTAATAGGTAGATTATTATGTAAAATATTGCCTAATATTTGTATAATGCATTCACCTGGCTTGAAAATATGCTGACAGAACTAGAACGCATAACGTGATCCATTGTTAAATTGATATTAAATTCATAATTTTGTTCCTGAAGCATCAGTAAATACCAATTTTAATTGCATTAATAAAATATGAATTATGAAAGTAGAATTGTAGTGACTAATACAGATTTTCAGTATGATAATAATGATTTAAAATAAGATTAAAAAGTAACAGCTCCTAAAGAAAGAGGAAGTTAGTGTACCAAAAATAATAACGCAAAGCCAGCCTGCCCCCTGCCCCCTCCTCCTAGACAAGCCATCTACCTTGTATCAGTTGGAATAAAACAGGGAAAGCTGACCTGAGTAGAAAACTTCCCAGTCTTTCAGGTTTTCTTTGCAAAACATATTACAGTGCTTGGTAAAACTTCATATTTATCTGTTACTCCTTGTCTAATTTCAAACTAAACATATGTAATGGTATCGCAATGTAGTAGCAAAGTTGAAAGCCTTTGGAAATGCATTAATTGTGAATTTGGGAATTTTAACTTAAGATGCAGAACGGGTCAAATATGCTGGTAATCTGTTGGAAAAGGTAAAAAGTGCCTAAGATGCAGTTTGACCTCTCCTAGTCCTGCAGTGCAGAGAGCATTTCAGCATACCTGTATCCCAAGAATTCAAAAGAACAAAACAAAACTTCTCTAACCATATGGCTTGTTCAGTAGGCATGGGCACTCAGCACAGGGTTGGGCAATGTGACCATAAAAATGAAAATATTTAAGAAAAGCTAAAACCATTAAAATTGCATTTACAAATATTGCTTTGGTATTCCTAGACTGTTATAGAATAAATATGTACATTTCTGTACCCATCAAACACTTAATAAAAGATAGCTCCTCTAGGCAATTTGCAAACTATAGTTTCATCTAGATATATGTCAGTGTAAATCAGGAACCTTCAGTTCTCAGTTTTTCTAAACAAGTATGCCATAATCTTTCCTAGCCCTGTTTCCGTCAGACACTCATAAATCTACCACGTTGCTCTGTCTCCTCAGAATGCAGTCAAATTCACAAATATTTTAAAGGTATAGTGAAATACACATATAGCAAGTCTATCATCCTAGAAGGAGTTAGTAATTTCCTTCACCTGAAGTATATATTTCATTTTAACACATCTTTAATAGACACCAACTAATCATGTTTAAAGGCTACCTCTTTATTATTGCCCTTTATTCATAAACTGCTCTTTTTGCTGACCTTAATATATAAGGTGAAGATAGGCAATTGTTCGGTATAAATGCTTACATATATGATTTTGATTTTAGTATAAGTAAGGTAGAACTAGTTGGGCTGGACATGGCTAAATTTTCTTAATTTTCAAGTGCCATTGTTGAATATATATTTTTTTGTTTGAAATCACCTAATATCCTCAGAAATACCAATGATCCTAGACTCAATGTCTTCTTTTTTTTATATCCTGTATTTTGTAAAAGAATAAAAACTTAATGACACTTGTAATTTCAGATCTTTTAAGAATAAAGTACTATGTGAAACTTATAATACAAAAATTCCCTTTTCCTGGAATTACAGTTTTGTATTTATTGAATGCGTTCACAGGCTCCCTTAGGATGTGAAATGTATGGAAATATATGTGCATTACTAAGGAAAGAACTAAATTTATTCTTTCCCCATATCATGCTCTTCTTTGCAGTAGAGGTTTTTAATTCAACACAGAGCTAGAATGAGATGGAGCCAATTTCCTGGTCTATATGTGTGACAAATGCTAAAAGTGGCACGAGATTAACAAATTAGTTTATGTATATATCTTTAAAGATTTTTGACTATGTCCCAAATCAAAATGCATGCTTATTTGAAATGAAGATTTCTTTAGAGTTAAGTATTAAACAGGAACCTTATACATTCTTGTAATTTTAGGATGGAATGATGCTATGTATGACAACTAAAGAATAGCAACCTGAAAAATGGCACATCACTCTAATAATAACAACTTTTATTGGTATAAATTATATGTTTAATGATAAAATCTGATATTTTAATACGGAATTTGCTTTGAAGAAGTTAATTATTTCAGTACACAGGTATTTCTCTTGAGCATGAATATTGACACTGTATTAACTATCAAAATATGAAATTCTTTCTTGTTAAGCCATATGTCAGACAGAAGCTTTTTTCAAAAATGAGTAGGGAGAGATCTACAGTATAGACGTGTGTGTCATTACAGAAAGGTTTCTTTATGATGGTTTGAAATAAAGAGTATGGAACTTGACCTTTTTAGCTGACATAGTAATCACCTACTTGATGTAATCCAGATATCTAACACCAAACAATAAAAACATCTGTGACAACAAAACCATATAAAGCTTGTGGAATGATTTAATTTTTTTTAAGAAAAGATAGCAATATTTAATAATCAGATAAGCCTGGATTGGTTCTTCTTACACAAAAACTTTTGTGCTTTGCAAATGCTAGTTTTAAAGGGCTATTAACTTAGAAGTGAAAGCTTTTTAAGCTTACATGCATATGTTTTAGAGTTACCTCATTCATTCTGCTTTCAGGACCTTGTCATAGTCCACCTGTTTTCCTTTTGCTTAAATTATATCAAAATAATAGCTTTCTTTAGAGAAAAATAATCCTACATTTCTACTGACTGCATCTAAACATGATAATATGTTTAAAATTGAAGAGGAGCCATATTCAGGTTGCATGTCTCAGTCACCCAATCTCCCTTTCACATATCTGTTCATGTTGACAGACTATGTCATAATACATCAACAGAGAGATCAGCATAGAAGAACAAAAATTCATCGCCTGACAGCAAGAGGAAAACTGATTTCTAGTATTAAATTAGCAAAAATATACCAATACTTCACTACCAATAAAGACACCATGGCTAAAAACATTCACCATATTATAAATCTGAATGAGCGCTGGGAATTTTTTGCTTCAATAATCTTTAAACACAAAAATAAAAGCAGGGGGGTGGTGGGGAAAGAGGGTGGACTCAAGGATGTCAACATCTTTACAAGCAAAGAATTGATTTCTACCAGACTATGCCATTCCATTTTAGTTTTGTTAGTCTTTTAAATATTAGCTCTAAATATTCATTTAATTAGAGAACACTGAACACTATTTTTGCAGGATTCATTTCTGACAGAGGCTCTTTCTTACGAGGTCAAGGAGACGCATGGAAAATTCTCTGCGTCAATAGAGTGCATCAGCTTCTTTATATCTCAGAATTTCTACTCATGTAAAAGGTATTCCACCTCTCTCATTGCTAGATATAATTTTAATATACTATATTGAGCAGTGGTGTATCGCTAGGAATTTAACAATACCTGGAATAAATAATGTCTTTTTGCAGCCTGGGGCAACATCTGCCACTTATGCATTAATTCTGCCCCTGTTTGAACACTCTACAACATATGCACTTCTCTTTTGTCTGTTATCCTAGAGTTGTGTTATTCCCAAATATTGACATCATCTACTTTTATCAGCACTAACTGCTCTGAAGCTTCCTAGTCTCATGCTCAACTCTATTTCTTTCTATTGATTATCTTCCTCACTCCAGCAGGTAGCTAGCCAGCGAGGCTGTCCTGAGAAATAGCTTCCAATGACTTTATACGCACAATTTACACGGAATTGTTTAAAGAAGATATTAGCCTCAATACAAATCAGTGAACCTCATTTAGTCAATACTGCACAATTCAGCTGTTGGCACCCTGTCACTTATTAGTCTTTAAAGTCAACTACCATACCCAATCTGCACATTAGCTATAGTATTTAGTTTCATATTAAAATGAGGGTAGTTTTTCACTTTTCTTTTTGAAATCTATTCAATATACTTTCTACATCACCTCATTGAACCATATGATAGTAATATAATTTTAAGTATAAAAACCTGAGATTAAATGCTTGATTTTTGACAGTGTTCTTAAATATAATAAATTCAAAGGGAAATACTGTTAAGTTAAAATGGAGTGTTTTTCATTAAGTCCAATCAAATGGTAGACAACAAAGGATCTTTTATTTGAGAATATGAAGTGAAAATGAAAACCAGAAAACCTTTACTAAGAAAAGGTCTAGCTAAATTATGTTGGAAGGAGGTCTCCAGATTGAACCTGGGTGTTTCTTTTGCTAAGAATGAATTAAACTAAGATGCACTATGGGAAAACAGCATACAAAGAAGGAAAATCTAGTGCTTTACAAAAATGAAAACAGGGCCTAAATATAGTTAAGTTAGAATACAAGCTACAAAGAAAGATCAAATATTTTAAAAAAAATCCCTACTGTAGTACTTAAACTACTCAAGGAAATTTGGGGAACTTTTTACCCCTTTTGCATTCCACAGAAGTGCTCTAAAATCCTAGTTGGACATTTATATGAAAATAATCTTTTCCTTTTAGCCTACCAGACTATGATCTATACTATGATTTAGTCTACAGATAAAAGATAGAAGGAAAAAAGAGTATATGTGCTTATGCCTGAATATGTCACTTGAGAAATAAGATAGCTCTTCTCTTATTTTTGGTCTGTATTAGATGCACTTGTTTTACTGTATTTAGCATATCCATAGTGTTTATACTAAAGTTTCCATGTGCATCCTTCAGCAGCAGGATAAAAATAGGCATTGTTGGAAGAAAAATAATTGGTTTGGCTGTATTTGGCAAAGAAATATTTACACCTTTCTTCTAACATGTTGTTTTTATAAAGTGTAAATGCATAGACAACCTGCAAGGATCCGTGGCTATTATCTCTTGCAGGAGGTAGAAAAAAAGAAAAAAAAAAGAGGTCTGGGAGTAAAAAGACAAAAAAAAAAGACCAAAAATGAGACAACAAAACAGAAATCCCCACCTCATGGTATGTGATCAATATTCTAGAAAATGCAAAGAGAAAAATGCAGAATCCTTTTTCAGTCCTGATGAAAGTCCTCTGGACTTACCAATACACGTCTAAATGCCTTTGAGAGAAGGTAAAAATTACCTACCTAATTAGCCACTGGGAATATTGGTATCAGACAATAAACTTTATTCAAAATGTTGGTAATTTGAATACAGAAGCTAGAAGCATTTTGCATGACCTCTGCTCCCTGCTCTTTTCCCTTTAAAGCTCAGTGAGTGGTAGCTGAGGTTCTGAACCCAAGGTAGGTGAGAGATGCTAAAGACGACCAGGCTAGCCTTCCTGATACATCTTCATATGCACACACACTCTCTCCCACTCTCAAACTGATGCTCATAGAAACACTTTCCCCTTCCTCTACAAGGAACATTTCAGAAACCAAAGGGAAAAAAAAGGCAGTGAGGACAGAAAAAGCTGCATATTCAGGCAGCATAAAGGCAGGTGTGGTATGGGAATTCCTAGTGTTCTTTTCTGCTGCTCTGCTTTTGCTGTTGAAGGATTCGAGGGCTATTTTCATGGGTCTAAATATGTTTATAATAAGTCCACTCGGAAAGAGAAATCTTTCAGATACTGTTTGGTCTATTTACTTGAGTAGATCTGTTTATTTAAAATAAAAGTTACACTGTCCTTCAGCTGCTGTCTTCTGTGCATGTACCCACCCATTAACTATTATTTTCCTACAATTACATTAGTAATTACTGAAGTAGATGCAAATCTTTTACTTATTTATTATATAAACTATCTCTTGGGAAATCTTACAAAATATTTATATGCATTCAGTACTTAAATATGTTATAATAGTTCTACTGTAACATTTCCTTTATAGTATGTTAGTATTTACTTCAGTCATGTCTTTTAAGGATTGATAGATAGAATTGTAGTTGGAAATATAGTTAATTCAAAGTTTATTTCTAAAAATTCTGGTCTTTTAAAGTTAACTCTGTGTTATATGTAATGAATATTCTGGATAAGCAAGTGTAGTGACAAAGGAAATAAGAACACACTTATTTGGGGGAAGCAACACATTTGGGGGAAGATATAGCATATAGAGTAAAACAACATGTGCATTCTCAACATTTACAAAGCCAGGTTGATGTAGCTGTTTCCTTAAGGCAATAAAAATATTTTAATGATTATTACCTGTGTCTCCTTTCATTGTGACAGGAAAAAACCCACAAAATTTCTTATTTATGCTCATTTTTAGAGACAGATGGATTTACTATGTGCTTAAGTTAAGCTATAGTGATCTCTTTTTTCCATACTGTCTTAAAATGGTAACTGGGTTTGAAAAAAAAAACACCTAGGAAGTAGATTATTATTATTTAATATTTAGGAGAAAGAACAACTTTTCTACCTGAAACTAGAAAGCACTTTTAGCCCAAAAAATATATTCATTTCATTCTTTAATGCAAATATTTATACTTGCAGATCTCAGGATTTCTTTACAATAGGTCCTTACTACACACAAAGGTGCACACAAATAATTTACAGTCACCTTTCTTTAGCCATTTATGTTGAGAATATACTATTAAAAATATCTATTGGGGAAATAATATTAATTGAATAACACTGTCTTCCCCCCAAAAGCAACGTGATTAAAATATGATTGTGTTATTTATCAGTAGACATTACTAGTTTCTCTGCTTGATTAGCTTTTGATTAATGCTCAGAAATTTAAATTCAGACACACTTAGCCTCTGATTTTTAGACAGATGTCAGTCAGCATTAGTGTATCAATTTTTCATCAGAAAATAGAGATGCATGTTAAAAGAACTTTAACAAACATGGAGTCTCTACATGGGCATGCTAATTATATCCTTAAGATAAGCATTAACTGGGGGGAAGAGAAGAATCAAGCTGTTTACTGAACATGTGAATCTAAACTGGACACAAAACTGCCTACTTTGCTTCGCATTCTCTTCCTTTAGTCTCACAGTTGTTTACGTAGTACATGGAAATATTATAAAACTATTGAAGATAGTTTAAATAAAGATGTTCTCCCGACGTGACTAGCTTGGGATACGTGTTTCAGTATAGCTATCCAGGAACCGGTGATTGTGTGCCAGTTCATGTTATATAGTTTTAAAAACATGTATGTAGCATGTTCTTTGTGTTTGCATACTTGTATATATCATGTTTCATCACTACTGAGTGTGTGTCTTTGTGTCTGTGTTTATAGTATAGTGGAAATGAAGAACATTCCCTTTTGGAAGAGCCCTCCTTGACCAAAGTCCTGCCCTCCAGTTTGAGAGAGAAGGATGGGAAGGGGCACTATAAGGGGCACAGCAAGAAAGTTCCAATACTACAGCCCACTGAAGTCGCTTGCAGTTACCAAATGTGTTTTAAATGAAAGTTTTAGATATACAGTGCTTAGAGTCCTTTGAGCCATATTAAAGAAATCACAGCTCCACAAATCAGGCTTACTAATAAGCTTACCTTTTGGGAGTTAAAGTTAAGTGGCAAACCAGATGCACCATTTCACTGCCATTCTAAAGATAATTCTAAAACGATGTTCAGCTGGTGCAATATGTTTGTGTTCACAAGATGAAGTGAAATTTAAATTTTAAAAAGGGGGAAAGATTTTGAAGAGTTTTGAGGGAGGCCTATTTATCTTCCACCTAATTTAAAAATTAGTCTTGGTTGTCTCCTCACTCCATCAGTCCTTGAATCAAAATTCCAAATTAGAATGTATTATTTTCTTAGCCATGTTAAGCAGCATTAAGTAGAGGGAAAGGATTTTATCTACATTAAGGAACCAATCCTACAATTTTCACACAGGAAAAACACCCTTTAGAGTCAATAGCAATTTATGCAATTTATATTTCCAAAAAACCCAAACCAAACCAACAAAAAAAACTCCACACAAACAAGCTTTGATTTTTCAACATTATTGAATACCTTTTCTTATACTACATTTCACCGCATTTCAGAAGCACACCAGAACAGAGCACAACTTGCAGTGTCAGTGTTCCTTCTTTTCTCTCCCTCTCACTTATACCATTTTGATTTTGAATTTGCTGGAGCCCATTTAATTTATAAATAACCTTAAACTGTTGAACTGTTCTCTAGCTTATTTGAACAGGAGACAATGTTATTGAAACTAATCTAGTTAACAAGGTAATTAGCTTTTGCAATATTCCTCAGAAGGCTGGAAACCAACAGTTCATCACTGCACTATACAAATAGCAGGAGCAATGTTAAGCGTCTGCTTAAGAGTGGTTCTATCAAAACTCACAGGTCACATTACCAACAAAGATATTGTTTTTAAAAAGTATCTAAGGGCCATCTAAAACTGATTAATTCACTCGAACTGAAAGGATGAAAATATTTTCCAATAGTAACCCACTGTAAAAACATAGGCTACTGCTGGTGTTGAAAAGATGGGCTGGAACTACAAAAATCCTTTTTATTGCTTCCACAAAAGGCTTTGGGCCTAATTATTTTTAAGTATAATCCAGCCAACATCTTCTCATGCTTAGCTGCACTGAGTGACACTATTTGTGATGCCCAGTCTGCTGAAACTGAGCAGGTTGCTGTCAGTTTAAAAATGACTATAATAAAAGTGACCATGAAGATGGATCTTGTGATTTTGCGTTTCTAATCAGTCATCTGTGAAGAACACTTTTGCTTTGATTCAGCAGACTGGTGACAGCCATGATTGATAGTGCATGAGGATGAAAAAAGGTTATTAACTGTCTTCCTATTAAACTCAATGTATTACCCCTCTAGGTGCATCTCATACTTTAACTTAAAGTACTTACTCAGGTAAGGTCAAGAATGAACTCCATAAACACAGTATCCATCCTGTTGTAGATGAACCAGGAACTCTAATGTTAAATTTTGAATGTTCAGCATTATAGCATATCTGAATCCTTCTACCTTAATTACAGTGCCAAAAGCAAAAACTGAGCAGACCTTTGTATGCTTCTAAATACATAACTACATACAAATATTTTTGTGTGAAAAAGGGACAGATCAGGTGCTTCTGTGTGTTGGCACATACACACATGCGTGCACACACACACACACATTTTACTTATTAAAATAGTCTCAAAATAAAAGTTTGAATAAAGTTAACAAAAACAAAGGTGGAACAGGGATATGAATTGTCTAGGGTGCTCAAGAATAAATCTTACACAGAAAATAGCATTTTTCCTGCTGGTAGTTATTAACTTTATTAACTTGATCAAGTGTGATTTAATAATTTATGAAGGCTTCCCATTAAAAGAAAATCCAAATATTTTAGCACAAATGTAGAAGTATCTATTTGTTGCCTTACAACATATTCTAGTTTTTGTTTCCTTTTTGTTTTTATTTCCTGATGATTATCTTATCAATCAATACTCACAACTATCTACTGAAAAAAAAAGGAAAATAGCACATGTATTCATTTTCAAAATAATTACTTGGTGGAAATACTGATTCCTAGGGTACTTCTAATTTCTAAGGATGTCTCTGCGAAGAGAAAATTTTAAATGAATTCAAGCAGAAAAAGAGTGAAATATGTTTTCTCTGTTCATATTTATTCCTCCTGACATCAGAAATGAATTGAAAGTGGAAAGTTGTCCACTTTGTATTGTATATGCAGGTTAGCATCTTTTTAAATTAATGAGTTTATTTGGGGAGTAAATATTTTTTTAAAAAAAAGTTTTCATCTTTTGGAATTAGGTGTTTTACAAACACTTCATAATCAGTAGCATTTAGATGCTCTTTGAATTTGTTTATGTATATCTTGCATTACAATCATTTTCTGTCAAAAGTAGACCAAGACATCAAAAATCCTATGACTAACTACAGTGTGCAGACTGTTATCTGAAGGAATGTACAGACACACTTGTTTAAAATAAGCTCTTTCCACATTGTATATAAGATCTCCCCACAAAATACATACATTCCATATTTGTTTTTCAGAGTATTAAAACATACGTTTAAATTTAGTTTTATAATACCCCTTCCTTTCCTCTTAAATTACATCAAGAATATTTTTTGCACTCAGTAACATAATTTCAGAGGGAAGCAAGAATATTATACCAAGCTAGATCACTTTGGAGAAAGATGGAAAAAGTGTATCTCTGTCTTGACTATTTTATAATATATTGTCATGCACAAAGTCCGCAGCATAAGTAAATAGTTTAATCTTTTCAAGGTGGTGTTGAATTTCAGTAGTGCCTGTTATTTTTAAACAATTTTTTAAAAAACGTTCATAGTGGGTTAAAAAGTATTCAGAATAAATATAATCTACCTAATATGATGATGCTATCTCACAAAAACAAAAACAAATTAAACAATCCACTGTAACATCTTTATTTCTGGAAAGTGTGTTCCTTTCAGGTGTGGACTTGGGAATAGGCACCAATTTTCCCTTCAGTAACATTTCTGCTTTATAATAAATTGCAATCCTGTTGTAGCCCCATGTGGATTTACAACTGGCAGGCTTTTTCTCTGACAATTTGGGGTCACTGTGGATATAGGTGAACAATAATTTCAGAAGTGATGGAGATATTGACAGAATTTAGCACTCTAAGTTCCTAGGCAAATATTCGTAAAATGTACACCCCTACACTGTGGTATAATAATAAGACTTCCGGATTATATTGTTTGTCTTGTTTGTGTATTGTATTTTCTTGGAAAATATCAAAAATATTCATTTCCATTTGTGCCCATGTCAGTACTATGAAACATTTAAAGTAAAAGCTAACATTCCTCTCTCAAGCACAATTAAGCAAAGATGAAACTTACAGGTATTAGGGGTTTAGCAAAAAAGAAAAAAAACAACCAAAAAACAACACATAGCATGCTTTTAGCAAACCAGAATTATATGACAACATTTGTTTTGGGTATCCTTATGGGTGTCTGAAACAGGTAAAACCATGTTATCAGACTTCACACTGAACAGAGGTCCTAACAGTAGTGAGAGTTTCTGACAGCGGGCCAGATCTACGTTTACTCACTCAAGAAGGGACAGGCAGGATCGAGCCCCCGCTGTTCACTTCATGTGTGTAACCTATAGAAAAGTCTAAACATAACTCCATCCATGTGTAAAACAGCAAAAATGTTTCAGTCAGTATGGAAGAAATTAATGAACTAGATTTCTTCCTCCAGCTTCTTTAAAAGAATTGTCAAAAGAACAAAACAGAAGATCCCAATTAATGAAAAAAAGGACAGTTTAGGGCCATTTAACCTGGAACAATCATTTCCTCGGGTTAAGGTTTATTCAAAACCCAGACCAAGTCTGAAACGTTAATTCTAGTGGTACCCTTTGAAATCCTGCTTTATTCCAGCACTCACCACACACATGAAAGCAAATCCTTCGATAAACTGCAGGCTAAGTGCATGTGGCCCAACCAGGACCATACAAAGGCGACACACATAGCATGTGTCACAGCCAGCAGCACATGAGTGACTTCGCCAGGGGGGATCCCTCATCTAGATCCCACTCCAGACAATCAGGGTATAACACGGGAAAAGGCCAAATAAAAAAGAAGGAAAGGAAGGAATATGGGGGAACGAGGGGGGAAGGGGGAAAAAGAAAATAATAAGAGCTAGACCTCAACCCCCACCTCCTGCCCCAGACAAACGAGGGCAGGTAGATCGGCTGGGAAAGCCGGCCACCTCCCGCGGAGGGGATGCTGCCGCTGCCGGCGGGGAGCCCGCCGCTGCGGAGCGGAGCCCCCGCACCTGCCGGGCCGGCCGAGGGGCAGCGCCCCCGCCCCGCCGCAGGCCGCCTGCCCCGGGCCGCCCCCGCCGGAGGCGTCACTGCTTCCCTCGGCCCGGCGGGGCTCCGGCGGAGCGCAGCGCTCCGGGCCGGTCCCCCCGCGGCCCCGGGGCCGACACAGCTCCGGCTGCGCGGCTCGGGGGCGCTGCCCGGCGGCGGCGCGGAGCGGCCGCCGCGCATCCCGCGGCCCCTGCGGAGGCTTCGCGGAGCCCTGGGCACCGGCCGCGCCGGGCCCCGCAGACACGGCGCGGTAGGAAGAGTGGGGCTGGTAATGAATTCCAGCAGAGAGCTGGAGAGGAAGCATTTTTCAGGGATCTGCCATATTTAACATTGACCACACTAAAGATGTTATTAGCAACGGGGAGGTGTACGGGAGGGGGTGGGGGGAGGGGTGCACGGAGGGCAACGGGGGATGCGATAAGGGAAAATAGATAATGACACATAATCCAAACCAGAAGTTTGAAACCAAGTTAGTTCGCTGAAAAGAGCCACAAACTCAACTTTTTTTTTCTTTCTCTCTCTCTCTTTTTTTTTTTTTTTTTTAATAGGCTGGGACTGAAATACAGGGAGATAAACTTGTTAACGAAAGAAATATCCCCCTACCAACCGGGTAAATAAAATAGTTGAAGTGAAACAGTGAAAGAGATGGGGGTAGGGAAATGCAAAGGACGTACTACTCTTTAGAAACCCCAAAGGAAATAGTAAAGTAGGAAATGAAAAGGAGGAGGAGAAACATTTCTGTTGTAAATTAGAGGGAATGAAGATTAGCGGGAGAAAAGGAGGGAAATAGCTGCAGAAAGTCTTAAGTAAAGCACCACTGAAGATTAGCCAAGGTATAAAATATTCCAACTGTGGAAAGAGCGTGGTGCACTCATCCCTTCAGCATGGGTGTGTGAAAGGGAAATGAGTAGGGATAATTACTAATATAGCACATATCCGGAAGAACTAATCCAAAATAAGAGATAAATTTGGCTGGTGAAGACAGATAGGAAAAAGGCTGGAAGAAAACTTAGAAATACTAATACCTGAGAGGAGAGGAAGAGAATTAGAGGAGGAAAAAGTCTCCAAGAGCACAGGGAAACTTAGAGAACCAGCTGGATAGGGAGGAAACAGCTACGGCAGAGATGGGAAGAGAGAATGAAAGTGAGATAGAAAGAAAATGGGAGAGATTAAGGGGAGCAAATAAACCTGGGAGAGGGAACAGTTGGAGCGAATGGGAAGAAGGAAAGCAGGAGCGGAAAACTAGGAGAGAGGGAAGGAGGGACGGAGGGAGGGATGCGGGGAGAGAAGGAAGGAGACAGAGGGAGGAGACAAGGACTGAAGTCTTCCAGCCTGGGGAAGGTGCAGCACTGAGTGAGAGAGAGCTCACTCTGAGGGTTAGGTTAGATTTCCAGAGCTCTTAGAGCTCATCGACCAGACCGTTGGAGTCACTATTCAACCCGAGTCCCAAACACACGCCTCACTAACTACTTTACAGCCACTTTCATTGATTTTCTTTATCAAATAAACATAATACCCGTTACAGCAACACTTCCTCTTCGCGCAGCTAGAATGCCACAAGCTCTGATTGCTGCATTTTTCCGGCTTACAGTTCCCCACCCTCCACCCCTAAATAAATTGTGTTCTTTCACTTAAATGGTCTAAGACATTATTGCCTGCAGAATTTTTCTGTAATCTGGAAGGTACGCTGCAAGCTAGGGAAATCGTTTAAATTATAAGGTAAAGGGTCCCCATTCTCTTCGCCCTGGCATGAAGACAAAATTTTCCCCCACAAATTCAGGGGTACCTTATATATTTACATACTTATTTACTGCTAAGTGTTAACTTAGGGGATGATGTCAAAGCAAATGCTCCAGCCTGAAAAAATGCAGGAAAAAAAATAACGCAATTTTAGCACATGCATCTAAACTGTCACTTGATCTAAGCATTTCAGCCAAAAACTCAATTTTATTTAAAAAATCCCCTAAAAGTAGCCCCCTTCAAAAGCTGTTTTTGAACCAGGCTCTTCCATATATGTCAAAGGGCTGTTGAATTATTCATTATTATAATTACTATCATCATTGTCATTATCCCTTTCCATGTGGAAATAATTTTATTATCGTAATTTGATATCTGAAGAATTTCCTGTTAGTCGTTAGATAATCATTTTTTTCTACTGAAAAGAAAAGTTTTGTTTATAAATGAGAGAAAAATATTTTAAATGCTTTTATGTTTACTATAGATTTCCGTTTATCTAATCGATCAGAATGCCAATAAATCGATTAAAGGTTTAGTGTTTTACAAACAACCATTTTGTGCTTTTTGATTTTACGTTCGGAATGATTTTAACAAAGCTAATATCTTCTCTGAGCGTTTGTTCAGCCCAAACCTAATATTCCATCATTTCTATTATTTACAATTGCAATTTAAAGTGTTTTTAATGAGAAAAATAAACAGAAATAAAATAAGGAAATAATGTGATTAAATTACTTTGTGCCTGTGGTCAAAATATTTAGGCAAAGCCCTTAAAAATCTTGGTGAATTATATGCGATCATACAGTGATTGCGGAATATTAAATTAAACTTAGATAAATCCGCATTGAAGGAGGCAGCACCCAATCCTGAATTTATTTCCCATTTTCTATAACAGCATCACTGCGCTCCTCTCTTTGCAATGACAATGTGCCAAATCTAGGCATTTTGAAAACATTTTCCATATGCTTTAACTGGAGACTGATAGACAAAGAAGAAAAGGAGATGGTCTTTTTTCTCTTGAGGTATATTTCCTTTAACTTTTCCTCCAACCTTTTCTGATCTTCATCATTTTTTTAAACAAAAGTTTGAAAATCATTAGGACCTTTTTTTTACCTTTTACGGTTTGTTTTTTTTTCCTTATCGCATAATCAATTCCTGAATTGTGGAGTTTCAGTTACGCTATAATGCAGGACTATAGAACTGTCATTTCTATACCTTGGCGGACAACATTTTGGGGAGAAAGCATTGATTCATTTAGTTTTTGCTTGCTGTTTTTTGTAATTAAAGATGGTTTTAATTATACTTTTTTTTTTTGGTAAGTCAGATCAGATGTGCTGCTTGCTTGCTGGAAGGTTTTTTTCTTTTAACGGTGCTTTTAATTTATGTGTAGTTTTTACGGATAACACAGAGGTGGTGGCTTTTATTTAGCTGTAAAATCCACACGTTTTCTTTGAAAACTTGGCTCCTTGGGCGAAAATAACTTTTTCTGGTTGCTTTATAATCGCTGTTTGTCGCAGAGGTAGTTTAGCATATCGTCTACACAACAAAGATTCCTGTTTTATTGGCAGTGTGGATTGCTGGATTTAGGTATAAATATTTCATAACTTTTCTCTTTCTGCAGTAAGATCGGTAGTTTTATTGGCTTTTTCTCCCTTTTTGTCTGTCTTTCTAGCAGAACCGTTTTATTTCTGAAGTCCCTTTTTGTCCTTTTCCAGAATAGAATGTAAAATTTTTCCCTTGGATATATCACTGCTGGAAATATGCTCTTGGGCTTTCTGGAGGGGATGGGGGGGAGCGGTGGTAAGCGGTCGTTTTCCTTTATTTGCATAAGAGCTGGTGAAGTGCCTGTGAAGTTGGTGAATTGCTATTGTTTGGGGCTAGTCCTGACTGTTTTTGTTTATAAACACTGGGGTGGTTGCCGGGAGGGGAGGGAGGTCAGAGCACTGTCAAAGCGTTGACCTCTGAAAGCCCAGAGGGCGCCTGGCTCCTTCACCCTCTCCTTTCTCTCTCTCCCTCTCCCTTTTTCTTTCCCTTCCCATCCAAGGCCAGGAGCTCAGGTTCAGGGCATTTAATCCCCGCGATCTGCCCAAGAAAGGAGCTGAAAAAGGGCTGTTAAGGCTCCGGAGGAAACGCCGGCAGCAGGCTCAGACCTGGAAAGCTTTTATTTATAGTAACGTCCGGGTGCGCGTTTTTGTGCTGCTCCGGCCAAAATAACAACAACAACAAAAAGCCAATCGGGAACGGCACTATTTAGCTCAAAATCTCAGCGAGATGTCTATACTATTCGGCTGTGATTTTTCTCTAAGGTCACTGCTCGTTAGACGCACTTTCAGTAGGTGAATGCCAAATCTGGGGCAATGAGGGCAGAATTGAAATGCAATGTTATTGTTGTTTTATTTCTTTTTCGAACAAAACTTTCCAGGAATCAGATCGGGGATTTTTGTTTTCCTTTCCTCCTCCCTCTTCCCCTCGTCCTCGTCCCCCGCCCCCAACCCTTTTTAGTGTCTAGTGGAATGTGTTGGGGCGGGGGGGGGGGGCGGCGTTGTAAATTAACAATAGATTTGTATACATGATACCTGAAAACAGAGAAATTATTAATAATAGCCAAACGCTTTGGGTTTAGAGTCAATTTCATCGGGGGTGGGGGGGGAAGAAAAAGACAAAAAGTACAAGAGATTGCTATCAGGTTTAAGTATGTTTTGAAAAGAAGTTGCTGAGTTAAACAAAAATGTTAGTTAACACACTGCCTTTGTCAAATAGCCCCCGGGAGGAGAAGAGACAACAAAAAGGAGAAGAGGTGGGGGCTGGGGATCTGAAAGTGTCTGTAGCTCAGATAAAGGGTCTGTAACACTGAAATCTTGTAATACCTCGTTTCAAACTGAGCTCATCTATAGACTTAGGGAACGCAGTAAAAAGACATGGATCCCCTTTCCCTTGGGTTGGGGTCTGGGGAGAGGAGAAGGTGGGGGAAGGGAACGCTTATTAGGGAATTATGTCGGTTTATTAAAAAGGGGAGCGGCTATGTCTGTAATTATGCAGATCCCTGTGCCCCTGTGTGTCCGCAGCGCAGATTTAGGGAGTGAAATGAGCTTGACGGAGAGACGTGGTGTAACAGAGCCCGGTTTGGGCTAGGATTTCTTTGTCTATTAAAGAATGGCCAGTCTCCGGCTCTGGCCCCCATCAGCTCCGTCTCGCCCAGGCCAATAAGTTTTCCTTGGGGCTGAGGCTGGAGGTGGTGAAGGACAGAAAAGGCTGAGGGTTTTTCTTTTAATTTTCCCCTTTTCTTTGAAATGTAACGTCACTATCAAGAGCTTTTTGTGGTTTCAACAGGAGGCTCAAAAAAATCCCAAAATGTGTAACGGTGCCTGCAGGAGAAGTTCGGAGGAGGTGGGCGGGGGGTCCATCGAGACAAGAGGAGAGGAGATGAGAGGTTAGGCGTGAGTCTTCAGGGGCGATCAGCTGAGCAAGAGAGGGAGGAGAGAGGGGAGTGGGAGCGGGAGCCGGGCCGGGCCGGGCCGGGCCGCGCCGCCGGGGAGCCCTCCCGCCGCCCGCCGGGAGCCCCGCACTGCTCCGCAGCCGCGCCGGCGGCCCCGGGTCCTCCGCGCCGGCCGCCCCCAGCCCGCGCTGCGCTCCGCTCTTATCACATCTCACAAACCTGCCGCTGCTGCCTCCCGGAATTAACCTTCTTCGATTTTTCCTAGCTACGTGGCGATCCCCGGGTTCCTTCTAAACTGTTAACACCTCGTAGTGCCTTTTTTTTTTTTCCTACACACCCCGCTTCGCGATAGCTACTATTTTTAGGGAGAGAGAAAGCGAGAGAGAGAGAGAAATAGAGAGGAGAATTAAAACGTTAGGAAGGACAGTAAACAGTAGCAGAAGAAACCTTGAAAAATGTGGACTCTCCTCTCGCAATTCCTGCCTTATTACCCCTCTCCTTTGTTCCTTTAGCTGTAACTCAAGAACACCATAAACCTATATCCCCCTCCAAGAAGAGAGAAAGAGGAAAAAAACTCTAAAGCCAAAAAAATAATGACTTGACTGTTCTGACGTTTGGTGTTTTGACATTAATGACATTAATGATATTGATGTTTCACCAGGAAAAAAAGCACTAGGAATAGAAGAGGTGGGGGGGAAGTGCGGAGAGGGGAGACGATTTTAAAACTAAATTATCTTGGTTTCCTTATTCTTCTGTGACATTAAGTATATGTGTTTCTGCACTTGAATTTGAAATAGATGTATTGTTCTCAGGTGCTTCTTCATCACATTGTATTTAGTTGTCTTCAGTCTTAGGAAATGTGTTGCCATTCTTCAGGCATGCACTTGAACGGACAATGCATCCTTCTATCTCAGTCCTGTTTCATCTACAATTTAAACCTAAAAGCTCTCTTTCCATCATACTCCCTCAATCTGATAACTATAAACTGGTTTCAGAGATTCCATTTTCACTCTTTGTTTGCATTTTTTTCCACCTTGTAAACAACGATGCAGAATATCGCTAGTTTCCTTATTACCTTCATTGACAGGGCGCAGTGCCTGTGGAAATCTGCATACATATACTCACATCTTTTTTCATTGATGAGCTGGGCCAACGCTTAGGTGAGGCTTGGAAAAGCAATAAAGTTGCTTTCACCAACCCTCCAGTGTCCCTGACTTTTTCCTTAAGTTCGAGTCTTGGAGATTTTACTGAAGTTTGAAGTAAGGTTTCTCTGGATTGGGGTAGGGCTCCTTCCCTGCTTTATTTGCAGACTCTGATTTTTGGAATAGCTGTACTTTCAGGCTGGTGATTTTTTTTTTTGTCCTTTTTTTCCTCCCCTTTCCAAAGACCTATTTTCTTTTCCCCTTTCTTTTTTTCTCTTCTTTTCTTTTTCCTAAAACTATCAGGACCTTCACTCTGACCTTAAACATCTGCTTTTAGACACTGGGTTCCCTGACACTGGCCTGTGCTTCCTTAAGGGCAGCCTTAATTCATCATCAGGTGGGGATTTTCCTATTAGCCTTAGTTTCAATACTTGCAAAATGTTCTCCTGGAGCAGGAGGTTTAGGGCCCAGAGACGTGTCTGTTTCTGCCATCCTGGATTTTGCTGGTTTGTTGTTGTTGCGCGCTTTTAATGGAAGGTTGTGATAAAACCTTCCTGCTGGTTTCTAATGTTTAAGGCCTAAGACAAGGTTTTGATGTGTATCGCAGGAATCACGAACTTCAAAGGCATGTCAGCTCTAAGGTTATGGTTCACCTGCGCAGGGTCCTTGGTACTGTAAATATCTCTTGTGTGTAACTGTGACTTAGTGACCATTGCTGGTATACCCATTTCTGGAATAGCATTATCAAAAATCTGCACGTGTTCTTGCTGTGTATTTGGATGCTCTTTGAATAGTCATGTTTTTATCTTCAGTGGGGGGTATTTTAAAGTATGTCTATTCCTAGTTTTAGTTAATTATCTTTTAATGAAAGTGTCAGTCATATTCACATCTGCAGTATTAGGTTAAGATAATTAGATTTTCAAATGAGAAGCAATCTTCTTAAATCCCACACAGGAAAATATTTGTAGAAGATTTCGATTTATAATGACATCTGTACATTTTACCCTACTTTTCATCATAATAGTGTGCCCCGCTCCCGCCCCCCCAAGAATGAAATATGTCTGGTAAAATATAGCAGATAAAATATTAATAAAATATCAATACTTGCAGGGAAAGTGGAAGATGATGCATGTATATGCATGAAACCTGTATTGTATGCAAAGAGATTCTTTCCCTGGGCTGATATTTACTTCATTTTGATAAGGCTGTTTATAGTTGATATTGTATATTCTGGTAGGCTTTGCTTTTTACTTTGTTGGTATCTCCAAGCAGTCACATGGAGTCAACAAATAAGGTGTGTTATGTTTTGTGTGACTGCGTGTATGTGGAGTGTATGTGCATATGTGTAAATACGATGTAGGATGTGAGCGCATACATGTGTGCGTTTGTGTGTGTATGTGTAAATAAATCCGTCTTTATCTCTGTATGGGTAGTTATTCCCTATCTTAGATATATTACCTTTCCTTTTACAGACATGTCATACATTCACTAGACCATTGCAAAAATGGGATGCAAAAATATTTTTTCATTACATTCTCATTAAAAGAGAGAAAATGGAAGAGAAAGACAGACAGAAATATCTCCCTGATGAAATAATTAATTTGGACCCGTTTATTTTAAGTTTCCAAACAGTTAAAAGAGCAAGTCTGCCACCCTCCCGCCCTTTTTTTTTTTTTTTTTTTAATTTTCCCTAGCCATCTACTTTGTGTGCCTGTGCGTGTGTGTCTGTGTTACTAATGAAGTTTGCAGACTTGTGTTTGTATCCATGAGCTCCTTTCTGCTGTCCCTTCTTCTTTGGGCTGGCTCTGTGGCTCCCGCAGCCCCGGCGAGCCCCCGGCAGCCGTGACAGCTCCCGCTTCTCCGGCTCCGGGGCTGCGCGTCATTTGCAGCCCGGAGAATGTTGATCACCTCACTAATTACACCTCTCCCTCTCCTCTTCCCTCTCCTCTCCCTCTCCCTCTCTCTCCCTCTCCCTCGCTCTCTCTCCTCTCTCTCTCTCTCTCTCTCATTCCCAGAGTGCATATCGGGAATAGACACACAAAGACATGCGCACTCAACTTAATCAGCCATTTTTTTAAACAGGGCTAAAACGATAATAATTAGCAGAATAAAGACATATCGGATTTTCATTTCCTTTCCTCCTTTTCCCAACCCCTTCACAACCAAACAGCGAGACCGCGGTCGGCACATGCTTTAACAACTCCCGGACCCCAAAGGACCGCTCCATGCCCCCTACTTCTTGCTCAATCATTTTTATTTTCACCCAATAAAGTTGGAGGATTATTTTTTTTATTATTTTTTTAATGAACCTTCTCTCGTTTACTTGGATGTGATCAGCTGTTAAGTAAATAAAGCAAAACAAAAAAGAGAGGCGAAGATCCAGTAGGAACTGCGAGGGGAAATGGAAAGTAAGTTTTTTCTTTAACTTTTATTGAGTAGTTTGTGTTAAATTTAGGTCGAGTATCGATTATCTTTCCAGGCTGATCTTGCACAATCTTTGATATTTCGCTCTCGCTCTCTCTCTCTCTCTCCCTCTCTCTGTGCCTCTTTCTCTCTCTCTCACATACACACACACACACACTCACATCCCCAGATCCCATGTACCTCTCCCCTCTCTCTCTCCCCCCTTTTTCTGCCTGTTTCCCCACTTTTAGGTACAGTATTTGCTCTCATTTCGGAAGGAGAGGCTGCTTTTTCTCTCTCCTTTCTTTCTCTATCTGCTTTTCTCTTTTAATCCGGGCGTTATGTTTTGTTTGTGTATTTTTTTTTTTGTTTTGGTTTGGGGCTGTGGGTTTCGTTTTTTTTTTCTCTTTCGGGCTGTAACTTTCGGATTAAGTGGAGGATCCTGCTCACTTTGCAGAAGAGGTTCGGGGGATGCCCCCCACTTTTTATTCCGCTCTTTTTTCCTAGGGAGCTCGGGGAGGGGGGGGAATACTGTCAGATTAGGAAAGACGTTACGGCTGTCAGAAGTCATCCCTTGCCAGCCCCTTTAGAGCTCGCACTCTTGTTTCGCAGCTCGGTCCCCCCGAAACTTTGAGGTGCTTTTTAAAGGCAGATTCCGCTCTCTCACCCTCCTTCCCTCTCCTCCCCATCTCCACCCCCCTCGGCCTCTCAAACTTTCGCTTTCGGGCGAGGGGAGAGGGGGGTGCCAGCAGGGCAATGGGGACTCTGACTGCGTGCGGGTGTACAGGAGAAAGTGTGGGGTGCTTTTTCCCCTCTCCCCCCCACCTCCCTTCTCCCCCCTTTTCTTTTGCAGGTAGGTTTCTCAGGAGCAGAGGCAGGGTGGCCGTGCGGGTGTGTGTGTGTGTGTGTGTGTGTGTGTGTGTGTGTGTGTGCGCGCCGGGGGATCGTGCTGCTGCTGGCTGCCGTCTCTGGCAGCAGGAGGAAGAGGAGCCCGTTAGGAGCGCGCCCTGCGTCTCTGTCAGTGTCGCCGCGCGGCGCGGGGAGGCGGCCCGGCCCGGCTCGGCTCGGCCCGGCTCGGCTCGGCGCGGAGCGGACCCGCCGGCGGGGATGTGCGGCTGCCACTGCCTGCGGGCGGCTGCCAGCCGGGCGCCGGCGGAGCCCGCGGCATCCCCGCGGTGCCGAGCCGTGCCTGCCGCTCCGCGGGAAAGGCTCCCGCGGGCAGGGTTGGGGACTGCTTTCAGCGAAACCTTTCTGAGATTTTTGAAGGGGAGGTTGGTTGTTTTGCTGGACAGGCGTCTATTTTTTTTTTTTTTTTAACCGAGGGCTAAGGTGTATTAAAGGACCCCAGCCAACAGACACACACACACAAAAAAAAAAAAAAAAGAAAAAAAGAAAAAAATAAGGTCATAAACAGCGAGCCGCAGTTCGGTTTCTGCTCTAACTGCTCGTGGCCAGAATCAAGTGCATCCCTTCCCATCACGGCGGCTAATGGCAGACGCGTCCCTGCTTTCTCCTCTCGCCTGACATGAAATTTCCTACAAAATTGCTAATAAACTTTCCCCCCATCCGATGCCAACTTACGGCGGTTCCCCTCCACACCTCCCCTGCTGCATCTTCTGCCCCCCCACCCCACAGCGTCCCCAGCAGCAGCAGCAGAAAACATACGGGTTGGTATTTCTTTTGTTACCTGCGAGCCGGGCGGCCGGGGGTCTCTCATCGGCTGCTTAGGGCACTGGGTCCAACCGAGAGAGGAGCCACATCAGTCGGGTTCAGCCTGTTTCACCTCAGCGCCGTCCCGAGGAGGCTTTAGCCACCATTCAGTAACACACCCTCCTCCTCCTCCTCTTCCTCCTTAGGTACCAAGGCAGAGATCGCAAACATAACACCCCCTCCCCACCAAAAAAAAAAAAAAAAAAAAAAAAAAAAAAAAAAAAAAAAGCCCAACCAAAAGACAACTTGCCAGGCTGAAGATGGTGGAGATTTACATTAAGCCAGACACAGGCAGGTTCACTCAGGAAGTCTGACCATCCCGTTTTCTGACAGTTGCATTTCCTCGGCTCCATTCCGTCCTCCTCTTTTTTTTTTTTTAATTTTCTTTTTATTAGCCTTGCTCCGGTTTTATCAAGGATTATGTAGTTGGCAAGAGGAGAGCGAGAGAGTGGAAAGAGAGGGCTCGGGTGCTTTTGGGGTGGCTGCTGTGAGGGTGGTTTTTTGATGGTGTTTTTTTTTTTTTCAATCGTGTTTCCCCTGGATTTGCAGTGGCTCGATCCTTAGGAGCGGTGGTGGAGTGTTTAAAAAGATCATATGTAGCATTATATTTTTAGTTTGGTGGTGGATGGATGGAAGAGGTAGTGAGAAGCCTTTGCAGCCCTGCCTGTTGTTGGTTAGATTGAGGCAGAGACTTGGCTGCGATTGGGACGCGACTGTGACATGGGCATCGATCGCTTCCATTGAGAGCAATGCAAAAACACAGCCTGGGTATGTAACACTCTCAGTGCCATCAACACTTGTTTTACTTTATATTTGCTGGCAAAACTGACAGAACGATCCGGACTGCTTTTCTTTGAAATAAGGACTACAAACATTTGGATGGGAAGGTGCACAGAGAAGATTGTGGAAATAAACGGGGGGTTGAAGGTTGGGGGGTGTGTGGGGGGAAGAGCCTTAATCATCATTGCTCCACTTCCTATTCAACTGCCTGTATTTAAGGAGTTTCTCTCTTTTCTCGACTGGGGGATCCTACTAAACTGGTTGAAATGAAAAAAATCAGACTATCAACCTTGAGGGAATATCTGCTAGTTTTCAGGGTTTGCGGTTTCAGCCGGTAGGAAGGCACACAAAATAAAAGATGGCTAGCCAGCTGTTTTAACCTCTTGCACCTGGCTCCAGAGCTGGGGCTCACCAGGATTATTCAGTTATTCGTGCTATCTGTGCTTGAATATTTATAGTGTACGATCTAGAGATCCACACAGTGCATTGTAGCATCTCTTTATCCTTTAGTCGTGGGCTTTTAGGACTTTGCCAACATAAACATGTATTCAATAGTTTTCATTTTTATGATAATGAACATAGAGGGTCAATGAAATATAGAGGGAAAAGTCGTAAATCTGCAAAAGTGAAACCTACCCAAGGAACAAAGAAAGGTCAGGTAAACCATCTGTGTAAGTCACAGTAATAGTACCTGCTGTGTGGTTTATGCAGTGATACTGCTTTATTATTCTCTAAAATGAAACTTATCCGCTAGATCAAGTTAAAACTAAAGGAAAGCTGTGGAGATGGTAAATGGCATTGCATGCATCTTTCAGAATAGGGTGACAGTTGTATTCCTCAATTTTTGAATAGTTTAGGTTTATTTGTAAAGATGGTGTGCCATCAAAGAACATATAAAGGGGGCTGAGAAAAATCACTGTTTAATATTGCAGAATTTACTGCTTCCATTCTGACCATAAGCCTAAATTTACACAATGAAATTTGATTATCTCTAATAACAATATTAGATCCTGCACTGGATGGATGAGAATTGAGGTGGTTTTGTTGATTGCAAGGGTTTAATGTTGCATTTCAGAATCTGATGTGGTTTAGCCTCCCTTCCATTAACTGGAAAACCCCTGAGGTTTTACAATTATTTCTTAAAGATAATACATTTAAGATTGCATTGGTAGGCTGAAGAAAAGTCATAAAGGCAAGAAGGGAAGCCCTTAATAACTCTTGAGATTCAGACATGTTCAGCAGTTAGATTGGCTCTGACTTCACCAAGGGTCGACAATGTGTCATTTCCATGAAGCCAAATTGCCCTCTGCCTATATGATATTAATGTGCAAATCAATATTTCAGGGATTAAATTTCCCTTCTTCATTTTTTATGGTTTCTACCTCAATAAGTCTCAAGTCTATTAGAAGAGGCTGGATGATTTAAAATCTTTCACTTCAGAATGGCTTGTCGTAGCCTTGTTTCACAGACTGTTTTTTGGATTTTTGTTATAAGAGACTAAAGGCATTCCAGAGAAGTTGATAGTCAATAAAGGGACATGCTCACTGTTGTAAAGCCCTTGTTCGATTAAGAGCTAAAAGGGTATTGAAAATATAATGTATATGTTTATATAATATATATACATTCTACTGCTTTAAAAATATTGTGTTAATCACCTATTGATTTATTTCAAAATCAATTGAAGCTCCTTTCTTATTAGTGATTTGTTCAGCATTCTTCAGCCTTGTTGTTAATTTTCTTAAACAGCATGCATGAATTAATCTGCTGGTAGAATGTGTTTTGGGTTTTCTTTGAAGCATATTTAAAATCAGGCATTTTTTACCTATTTAAGCTAAGCCAAGTGGTGTGAACAGTATAGTATTGTGGTAGAAGCAGGACACTGTTTTCTGCACTTCAAATTCAGCATTGTTTTAATGAAGCTAAAGGGGCATTTTATGATTTCTGCTCAGATGCTTATCAGTAATGTTTATTAAGAGTTTCCATTGAATATTCAGGATCAGTTAAAAATTAAAATGGAGCTATCTGATCTGGAAGGAAACAATACATGACAGAAAATTTAAGTCAAAATATGAGGTTATGATTTTATCACATAATCTTGGGAAGGCCCTACTGTCTATCATTTAGTGTTGTTTTATAGTCTTAGACCATCTGGACCAAGTTCCGCACAGCTGCATGAATTTCATATGTGATAGAACATTTTTTCCATTCAGTGTGAAATGTTCCTTCCTAAAAACGTACACCAGACTCGCTTAATTTAGTCTGCTAAAAGAAATGCACATGAAAAAGGACAAAAGGCTCTTTAATCTCTGCAAGCTGTTTGTTTTTCTTCAAGATTCCTGTCTGTTTGGGTTTGAAAAGTCATGTTTATTGAGCAGATGATTCTGAGGTGTGACATTAAGATAATATATGATTTTGTGCTAGTTTCTGCTCTCCTAGTTAATTTGCAGATCTACTTTTTATGCCTGTCAAAACACAGTTAATCTATTCTTATTTACAATTAATCTCGATAAAATTAATCTTAACTATGCCTTAGTCAGTAGCTTAAAATATCTAATTATATTCAATTAACTGCTGTCATAGTAATTAACACTGCTTAATTGCCTCTGCGTATATTTATGTAAAGCTCATTAGTTACTGCTTGCTCTTTTTTCTTTTTCTCATTCCCATTTTTGTGGATCTGAGAGCACAGATGTAAAAAGCAGCCTAGTTTTTGACTATTCAGTTCTTGAAAACCCTGTGACAATGGCAATACATGTGTTTGTAACCTGTTATGTGGGTAAATATTTGTGTTTTCATATGCAAAAAGGCTACCAGAGCTGGGTCTCTAAAGAACTTGCAATCCAGCTCCCCCCCACCCCAAGTCTTTCTCCTACCCCACCACATACAAAAATGTTTTCTAGCCTGTTGATAGAAATATGAGAAGCCAGGTTAAGCTTTGTGTTTATAAATGAAGAGCTTTTCTGCATCTGCCTTGGGGCTGTACCCAGAAGGCAGAGCCTTGCTGCTCCAAATTCATTCAAAGGGTTAAAGACTTGGACAAGGTTCAAACTGAGAAGCGCCCAGGGAAAGTGCATGTGAATATGTACAAGTTTCATGTAATTAGTGCTTAATTATATTAACATATGCAAATTGTCAACTTAGGAGCTTGTTGAGCTGGCAAAGATCAGCCAGGCACAATTGCTGTATTGTTCTGAAACAATAATGGATTTCAAGTTGGATTGTGAAAACACATAACTAGCTATCTAATTTAACTCATACCATGGTGAAATTTCATTAGTCTCCATGGAGACTGGTTTAATTGTGCTGACTAATGTTCTGGGCTGCAAAATGTCCTAAAAAGAAAGCGTTGTTTGCCTAATCCACCTTACAATGACACTTGTTTGTACATGTTTCCCTTGTGTGAGAATTTGCATATGCAAATAAATAGTTTCTCTGCCCCATTTGTCATGGCTGTTCATTACCCATGAAGAGGACATTGTTACTAGGCTGTTACTGAGTCTCCCAAGACAGGATAGTGTCAACCAGTCCAGCCACATTCTTTCATAATTTGTTTCTGATTAATAGACCAGAGTGAGGCTCATTCTATTCAGGCCTCTGCAAAGGGAAGGTCAGTTCTGTCACTGAAAAGAGTTTCCGCAGCAACTGAAGTTTTTTCTCTCCCTCCCCCTCCCCCTCCCCCCTCTTGCTTTGGCTGAAATAATCATATTTAAAATAATATATTCTTGCTCTAAGGAATACCACCACTAATAATCTCTAGTTTCCTAAAGCAAAAGATAGGAAAATAAAAGGAGATTCTGGTATTGGAATATTAATCCTGTTTTTGACAGAAAGGTAAACTGATATAATTGCTTTTCAGTCGAAGGAATGGGGGTTTATACAAGTGTGAAAGCATCGGAAAAGGATTAGCATTTTTTTGCATAATGAAAAGCTCTGTTGAATAGAGCACTGAATGGTTGACTGAATGACTGAGATGAAAGGAAGATGAAAATGCAGGCTCCTCTTTCTTTTTGCCTATGTTCAGCTCTCCCTAAAGTTATGTTTGTCCAAGACTTGAGAAAACAAGCAGAAGCTCAGATTTTAGCAACTTGCTAAGATGCCCCGAGTTTACAACATCATGTGAAGTAACACGTACAAGAACAGTGCAGTGAAAGGATGAGAAACACAGGTTTGTATGGAGGGGAGCTCCAGGAACATGACAGGCAAACCAAATATTGACTATTGGGTATCGAGGATTCCCAGCACTTTGCTTGGGGGAAAGAAAGAGGGAGGAGGGGGGCCGGCAGAGAGGGAAGGAGCTGCTTTAAAAGTTGCCAATGGAAATTATGCATCAACACATAATAATCTAATAAAAGTTTGGTATTCAAGGAAGCGGGGTTTAGTCAATATCTGTTTTAATTATTAAACTGTTTCTCTTTTGGAAAAAATTATGAATTCTGACTCAGTGCTAAGTGTTTAAGTGGTATAGGAGCCTTGCTGGGGAAAAAATTACTCTATTCGTTTGCCTTTGAAAACAGAGAAAGCTTACGGAAATAGCAATTGATACATGTACGTAAGGAGCGGGGTTTTCAGCGTGACTGCATCAGCGTTGTTTGAAACGAATTCTGGTAGATTCAGGTGGCGAGAAAAGCCTTGGCCTCCTTCTGCAATCAGTGCTGGCCCCCTCTGCCTCCAGCGGGCTCAGGATCAGGCCCCCAGCCAGGGCTGCAACTGGTTAGCTGTTGACAATGTGATCAGTGCTTCTAATTATGTTCTCTCAACAGTAATTAGGGCAGTTAAAATACCATAAGTGTTGAGCCACTTTTGAAAGTGGGAAGTGGTTCCTTTGTACGTATGTAAATCAAATGCAGTGTGAATAATTATTTGTATGTGTGCATATTAAATAGGATCTCTTTTTTTCAGGTCAACATAATTACTGATTTAGAGCTACTGTGGAAAACTGTTGGTAGTTGGACTAAATATTAACTTGTTTCAGGTATTTTTTTCGATTTGCAGAGCATTTATTTGTAAATGCTTGTTAGTTTGGTATTGGGCTTAATCTGATTAAATTTAAACAGTTGGAGATGCCTCTAAGAAATTAGGATTACTGATGGATAAATGAAGTAAAACTGTAAATGCAGAAGGTTCTTGGGAAGAATAAAGTCACAAAAATTCTCTTTTCAGGCAAAGATAGAGACCTTCTAGGGGGTTTTAGTATGTTTTGCTGCTAACTATGAAATTCCTTAAAACTTCTTTTAAAGGAATAGGCTTAGGGTATATTCTGTCATTCTGTGAGGATCTTATTAGTGTATTTCCATAAGAAAAATGTGTTAATTTAAAAAATAAATTAATTTATATTTTAAAATATTGTTAACCAAGCACCATGTGTTGTCTCTGGCAAAGTTCCAGCCACTGTAGAACTGGATAACACATGGGTTAATAATAACTTATGTGATGTCTGCATTCTTACTGAATGGGCAGAAACCCAGAAGGCTGAGATACTGGGATTCAAGATTGTAAAGAATAAGATATAACACAAAATATGTTTATGTTAACAGATGCACAGATAGGAGAAACTAAGACACGTATGACTTGCTTTGATCTAGTAGGTAAAACAAACCTAGTAGATTCTTTTTGGTTGTTGTTGAGATTTGTTGTTTTTGAAAATGGTAATAAACAATTTATTGATAGCAGTATTCAGCAGACCTGTAGAGATAAACTTGTTTTTCATAAATAAAAGCAGGAGGTTTAGTCTTTAATATGTGTCACTATTCCTTTTTTAATAGTCACTCTATAGGAGTTTTATACCAGTATTTTCACTATTACTGCAGCTTTCGCCATGTTCCAAACTAACCAGAAAAGTTTGTACCAGACTGAAACATGGCAGGCTTGTTGAGGAATTACTTTTTCTGCTTAAACAAAATATTTTGAGGAATGGTTTAACTAAGTTATATGATCAAAATAAAAGTTCGCCGTACCAAAACACTCTGTTTTATGTTCACATTACTCAGAATGAGCTTTCAATTAAAAAAAAAAAAAAGAGAGAGCAAGAGATATATTTAGACTGTAATTTGTCCAAATTGTATTTTATTTGCCTTTGGTATTTTTGAGAGCATTTTTAAAGACACTGAGAAACTGGGATCTCTTTACAGACAAATCTAGCATACTTTTTGTACTTACTGTGATCTGATCAGTTGTCCCAGCTCCTAAGAAGGTGTTATAGTCCTTCAGGTCAATAGTTCACAAACTAAAGGCTGTATGTACATCATAGACCATGGTGACTCTGAAAACAAACATTTACCATATAGAGTGCAGCAGTGTCTGCAGAACAAGTGATGCACACACTAGATATACATTTAAAACTGTATTTAAATAGATAAACATTCTGTGTCTGCAACAGAGAATCCTTACAAAATATCTGAGTTGATATGTTCCTAGGACACATAAAACCAAAAGAACCAGATTCTTGCCATTCACCTCAAACTAAATCAACAATAACTGCTCTGAAATTAAAGGAGCAATATGGGTGTAAAACTGGCAAGACTGGCAGTTTTGATATCAGTAGATAAAGAATCAGACATGTAGTTACCAGTTGACAATAATCCTATAAAATCAAATTAAAAAGGTTTCATCTCTTTTTATACTACCATTTCCATTTTTTAAGGATTATATGCTTAGTGCAGAAGGCACCAGAGGGTCTGTAAGAGGTTTTCCAGAGAGGCTGGAGCGGGGGGTCAATTCCCTTTCTTCTACCAGGTAACAGCAGAGCTGAGGATCTGTGAGAGGCTGAAGCTACTGAAGGCTTGCTCCTCCCTGTTTTGACACTGAGGCTGCCTTATAAATTCTCCTAATCTGAGATGACAAGGCACCTGTCACTGGTAGTGCTCCAATGTTTGGGGCACTGATGGAAACCTGGAGTAATCCCAGTTATTTCCACACTTGTTCCAGAAGATGGTAGTGTGACAGATAAGAATAATCTCTTTTTCATAGCAAAAACATTACTTCCTTCTTTCCCTTCATTTGTTGGGGAGGTTCGCTTGATTTTTGGTATTCAGAGGGCCAGAGCTTTCATAAGAAGGGAGGAAGGAAAAGTATCCTTAGATTTGCCAGGTGTTACATTACAGTTTCAAATGCAGGTGGTTTTTCTGCGTGAGAAACTATGGCTGTCCACCTTCAAATAAGCTTCTCCTTGTTTACTACCTAACATTTTACATGCCTTCCCCACTCCAGAAAACAAGGTTCTAAGTGAAAAGTGGTTCCTAAACAGGGAACTTATTCCTGTGGGGTTTACTCAGGTCCTTTTCTATTTTTTTAAATTGAAATATGGTTATTGATTTTGTTTACAGCACCAAGGGTTTAAATTAAAGAAAATGTAGCATTTCTAAAATAAATTATTTAACTGTATGGCATATGTCACCCCTCAATTCCTCAGTTCCTTTGAGTTTTATGAACCACTCACCAAAAAAATCATTTTCTTTGCCACTGCAGTGCAGCCATCTCTGGAGTGGGAAGTGTCACCCCATGCACACAAAACCACGAGCCACTCCGCTGCAGCACAGCAATGTGCTTTGGGACTTTTTCCAGCAGTTACAACTGATTTCTGTAGGGAGGGAAAATGTGATTTCTCACTGGGTCATCAGCTGGTGCACTGGGACAGGCATTTTAGTTCCAGTGAAAAGTATCACTGGAGTTTTAAGTCCCAACTGGTCTGGCCTGTGGATTTTTCTCTTGCTTGATGGGTGGTTTCTCCAGTATTGCGGCAGTTTCCAGTTTTGACTGAGGGCCTCTTCCAAAGTCCAGTGCTGCACCTCATCTATTTCCCCAGGTTTGGATCAGGCCCTTGCAAAGAAGAGCGTCGTCTACTGAGGCACCTGCCACAATTCCAGCAGCGGCAGGTCAGCGCTGCCAGGCAGCTGCCCCCTGGCCCCAAGGGGAACGCTTGCTGGAATCACAGCTTTTTCCCGAGTGGGTGGAAAGGCAACAAGAGACAATGGAGTAAAAAAATGTTAATATTTAAATATAGCAGAAACTGCGATCTTGACAATAACTCAGCTACTACAGAGACAATTCAGCCATCTGGAGATAGTGACATATCAAAAAAGGGGGGGGAGTGGGGCACAGAGGAGGGGTTGTGGCGGGGGGGAGAGACCTTAAAAATGAAGGATTTCATTCCATGTTGAAATCTATTCTCCATACAGGCTGCTGCTTTAATATTGAACAGCATAGGTCTCTGAATGGTTTTGTCCATCAAAGACATATATACTGAAACACCTAATGTTTTTCCACAATTGGATTCTAATGGTGATGAACCAGATTTATTTGGCCCAGCACAGAGTTTACTGTTGAAATCAGTTTGTTTTTCAATGTTTTCATTATTTAAAAATAGATTTGTTTGAATTTTTAAAATACATTCAATGGTAATGATTTATAAATGTTCCTGATTCCAGCTGTAGCTTTACAGAAGGGTTGAATCTGCTTTCAGCATATTTTTTACATGATTTTAATAATTGAAGGCAAATATATTACATATCTTTTAAGTTCATTTAAAAATCTGTGCAATTTAAACAAACACTGAATTGTGTAATGGTTTGTCTGGGAATTACTTAGGCTGCACAGCGTAATAATATTTTATTAGCTGTCATTTGTTTTCAAGGAAGAAAATGGTGATTTTTATGTTGCATGTTACATGAAAACTTGGCATTGAAACAGGACAGTCCCCAAATGTGAATTTCTTAAAAAGCTGGGACTGGAGTTGCCCAAAAGGTGAAGACTTGAGAAAAATTGGGGTAGGTAATTTCTTTCCTGAAATGAAGCAGGGTACAGATTAGGAACCATTTAGGTTTGCCAGGAGTTGCTGGTCATAGAAGCCTGTTTAAGTGCTCACTGTCAACAAGGAAATCATGGGCAGCACTTAAAGTGGCTCACCTCTGATTTATTCATAAACCTCACACGAGCACTTGGCTTTGTTCTTGCTCTGGTAAGGGGGAACTGATGCCAATAAGAACAGGAATAAAGAGCTTCTTGCATGGTCCAAAAGTGAATAGCACTTTATCTCAAAGCATGACCTCCATTCCCAAGATCTGTTGTGTTACAGTTGACTCCGCTAGATGTGTATTCTCAGATGAATTGCTAGAATACGTTACAACAAATATATACTTTGTAAACCCTCTAGATGTAACAAGAACCGTGTAACTGGAACTTAGGTTCTAACTTGACAGAAAGGTTGTGGTATTCTTAGGAAACTGAGAGATTTCCGTTTCAGACAGTGCTTTATGTTGGTGTTTTTAATGTGAGTCAGAAAACAGTGTGATTATGTGGCTGCGATTCAAACGAAAATTTTATATTCTTTAAGGGATTTATTTGAGAAACATATTTTGATAAAAGCAGACGCACAGAAATGTGAAATGATTCAGAGACTAAAAAGGAAAAAAAAAGGTTTGACTTTGTTTTTAGGCATATTTGATGGCTGCTGCTTTATTTTTGTTTCTCTAAAAAAGGCAAAGTAGTGCTCACAGTCTGCAATGGGGGAAGGGACCTTTCGAAGACGGTCAACTGCCATGTTTGCACTGGGGCAGAGGTTGAGTACAGTTACTTAAATCCCCAGAGAAACATTTAGCTAACGCTAGACTCCTTCTGATCCCGTCCGAGTCTGGTTTTCTTTCCTGCTTTTTAATGAAATTTGTTTGTTGCTATGTTTAGGTTATGTTTTTAAACTGACTTGCATTTTCACAACAGATTTGACCAAAAGAGTCATAATGGAAGACAGTGATGAGAGTTAATGATATGTCTTTGATAAAGCAGTCCTCGTGTGCAATCTGATCACAGCCATCAGCTCATTTGTCATGGCTGAAGTGAAAATGTCAGGACCAATGAGTGTATCAGTGCTGAAGGGGGCGAAAGGGCTTTTGGAGACACTTTTGTGCTGGGAGTGGGCCATAGCTTAGATGCAGCTCTAGGGAAATACTGGGATTAGCCAACTCTGTGCACAAATCCCTAGCATAACAGAATTAGTTGGGAAAATGAGGTTTGTTAGGGAAAAAAAATCTGTAGAACTGCTCTAGGCTGCAGCCCAGGAACTATGAAAAGCAGTAAAGCATTTTATTAAAATAATTTTAGCAATGTGAATGTGCACACATTCCAGTGAAAATCACAATTGGTAGCCAACATATTAACAAAACCCATCTTAATGCATTTTGCATATGTACGTGGGTTTGCTTCTAGAATAAAAAAAATATGGTCTTTACAATCTTAAAAGAAGGTTTACTGAATTTGGCACTGTGGAAATTAACACAGCATTTAAATATGAACTGATGCTGATGATCTTTTTGCATGGGTTAGTTCAAATAAAATATAAGGGTAGTCTCCCTGCTGTAGATGCTCGGGGTGTAATTCATACTATAAAAACATACTGATTGCCAGACTGGGATTCTGGTATGGCTAGCCTCTTCTCTCTTTGACTAGTCTGTACAAGATGCTTTTGAAAAATATCACTGTAGGCAGATGTAGGATAACCTGTTGAATATGCCTACCATGGCAAGATTGCAAATGCAAATTTTTTAGACCCCTGAAAAATAAGATTTAATATCCCTTACAGTTTTTGTTTTTGTTTTGTTCACATTCATTACAATAACTCTGGATAATTTTGGCAGCCAATTTCCATTCTGTTTTTTAACCTTGATAGATTCACTATTTCAGTGGTATCCTTCAGCAGTGAATCCTGCTGTCTAACCCCTTTGCCCCTCTCATCATTGGGTTTTAATTTGTCACAGTTTAGCTTTCTTGGAAACCTGCTACTTGTCTTCTGGAAAGCTTTGTTTTGCTTCCTGTTACATACCTAGGAAGAGCAGGATGCTTTTTCCACTGCATTGTCCATAAAAATGCTGAATCATTAATTCTTTGAGATGGGCATCCTACTTGCCAGATCTGTTCAGCTCATGTGAACCAGGTGTTTAATCAGGTAATCTCATTACCTGCACTATGCCAGCCCAAGAGGAGTCAGTGGGTGTGAGTTATTCCATCTTCAGTGTGTGGAGAAGTTACTGAGAATTGTCCTAATACTAGATGTGTGTAGCTAATTGTCTGTCTGGCTACACCAGTTACTAATGGGTATTTATCTGTGGAAGGAACATTTACCTGTGGGAGGAATATGTACCGTGTGTTTGATACTACAGAACTGGGGGTCTTGGCTTTACAGATGCATGCTGAGAGGGTTCAGTAGACTGCCAGCACTGGGCTATGAGCAGTTTTTCCTTTGTTTGGTGATGCTATTAGAGGTGCTGCTGCAAGTTTACCATCTTTCCTTTGGTTTTAATGGAAGGCTGGGAAGAAGATTAAGTTTGTTATCAGCCCCGTTGTATCACTGATCTGGTAGGTGCCACCATTACGCAAGGCCTTCGAAAGGGAGCAGAGTGTGTCAGCAGACAGCACCAGCCCACGCTGTGCTCTGGATTATTAGCGTGTCTGCATCGCTACTGTGCAACGCACGATGTTTGTCCATGGAAAGCTCTCACTTCCTTTTGCTTTCCCAAAACTTGGGCATAAGTCTGAGAGCAGGCAGAACTAGTGCACATGCTTATTGGAGGGGGTGGAGAGCAGGGGATGTGTGGCAGAGCCTTAGGCTGTGGCTCAGATACCAGGCAATTGCCTCTGGGAAGCCCAAGTTTCCTTGCAGCGGGCTTGCAGCTAGCATGTGAAACTACCTTTTATGCTCATGGGCTTCAGGCCCATGGTCCTTCTGGGCCTTCTCATGCTATGAACGTGGCCACAGGGACTAAAGATACCAGGTAACCTTGAGTTTGGCTTAGAAATGTGTAATAAAGTGGCAGCCACCACCCGTTAAATCCCAAACACTTCTCTGTTTATGCGTGTCAGTGTGAGTGGCAGCAGCAAAGTAATTTATTTAATCTAGCTAGTACTTATCTTTGTTAGAAGTCACCTGCAGATTTCTTCCATTTCATGTACTGTGAATTGTCCTTTTTCAGATAATGTGCTTGTACAGCCTTTTTTTTGTTTAATTCTATTGATTTACAATATTGAAGTGATATATCTGATACCTGTTTCCTGCACTTTGACTGTATGTAGTCGAAGAAGCTGATGGGATTCTTCCCTCCCTTCTAGAAGACTTTAGCTGTTTTAAATGTATAATTATAATTGCATGTCATTTGATAGCTGCACTAATTGCTGCCAACCATTGTCTGTTTGCACTTAATGCTGAAACCTGATCAACATCCTGCTTTGGTTGATGTTTGGTGGTAAACTTTAATTAACTCTTATTGCATTGAAGAAGAGCTCAGTCTCTGTGCTAACTAATCATTTACCTTCATTATGTCCTGACAGCTCCACTTGTTCCTGGTACTAATAGATACACCAGTCAGTAAATAAACCTGCAAACCTTCATGCCTTGAAGTTGTTCCACATTGATATTTTGTTGCTTAAAGTATAGTGGTGTAAAGATAATTATTTCAGTTAGTTTTGTATCTGCTTTTCCAGACACTGATCTCAAATTGCCTTTTTCATGCCAGACAATATAATTTTAATAGTAACTGTAGATTTAAGATAACATTATTCCTTCGGCATACATGCATCTTTTGAATCAATACAATTAAGCTTGTCTCCTGTTGGAATTCTTGTAATTATTTTTCTTGAAATACTTTTCCTGTAATGATATTGAAGTTAAAGTAATCAGGTTACTGGCAGATCATGTAAAATTCAACTCAAAATTGCTGGCTGCTTGATTTTAATTTGTCTGACATCAAGTTTGTTTGAAAAGGGATAATATGTGGTTAAACCAAGGAGCTTATAATTATGGTTGACATTTGTTTGTTTATAATGAAATCTAATTAAAGTTCATACATTTTAAAACACCAAAGTTAATTACTGAATTGCTCACTTCACTTATGCACAGCAGTCAAATTAACTTGCAGAACAAAAAAAAAATGACAAAAGACTATGCATAATAAAAACAAAATGCCCAGCTGATCTTGGCAATACAAAACAAATTTGTGATGATAATATTCTAGAAAAAAAATGCTTTACTAATAACTAAACTGTTTAAAAAACATCCTGTATTTTCACTGAGCAGGCTGATTTTAATACAGAGTAATATTTAAATGTTTAACAAGATTTACAATACCACTGTTTCTTCTTTTCATTCCAGATGCATAAGTAGAGGAGTCTTGTAGTCTTGTAAATCTGCTCAAAACCATGATTCTTTATATTTTGTTTTCATCACGACTATTTATGAACTTGTCTGGAGTTGTAGTATCTCCCCAAGACTTGGAATGTTTGCTTGACTACCTGCTTT